>NW_010514738.1:0-22840 GCF_000687285.1 Phaethon lepturus
GTTTTAAGATTTGGGTTTAGTCCTCATTACCCTACTCTGATTTGACTGCAATAAGTTAAATTAGTTTTTCCCCAAGTCGGGTCTGTTTTGCCTGTGATGGTAATTCATGACTGATCTCTCCCTGTCCTTACCTCGGCCCACAAGCCTTTCGTTATATTTTCTCTCCTCTGTTCACTTAAGGAGGGAAATGATAGAGCGGCTTTGGTGGGCACCTGGCCTCCAGCCAGGGTCAACTCACCACAGAAGTTTTGAGGCCAAATAGTTTTTGCAAGGTGTTTACAGACACAGGGATTAGCTATACAAATAGAGAAGTCCTGTAAGTCTTTGAATCTGTTTTCTTTCTTAATTGTGTTTTGCCAATTAAAGTGAGCTCCTGACTTGCACCTGTGGAAGGTTTGACACTTCTTGATAGGTTCATCAGTTATACTTTTCTGTTTGCATCCTTTTTACTTTATGGGAAGAACTGAGATTAATTCTGAATTAGTTGTAATTCCTAACACCTAATTCCTGAGGTGAATTGCTTATACGTTAAGTGAACTTGAATTCTTTTGTCTTTCTGAAGTCCTGGGCTGTTCTTGTCCAGCACATGGGAGGTTTTTTTTTCACTTCTCTTTTTCTTACTGTCTTAATACAGCAAGAACCACTGAACAAATTGAATTGGTAGCTGCTTTGTCTTCTGGACACATGACTGTTAATTATTATAATACATAGATCTGTCAGAATGACATAGGTATAAAAATAATGGTGCCAAATATGTTTCCCCTCCTTCATATAATACAGACACCTAAGAACATCTCAGTTGTCCCGTTGTTAAATGACCGCTGTGAAGATGTTGGCTAAGTACAGTGTAGACAAATGTGGATCTGGTAAATATTTTTTTGTGTTATTTGAGATGGCACATCAGGAGGTGTGAGCTTGTCTTGGAAGGATAAGCAGCCCCACTGGACATTTTGATAGGAAAAGTAAGTGACTTACACATTTGGTGGAGGGTAGGGAGGGAGAGGAAGTAAACAAGAAGTACCAGGCAGAGAGTGAAAGAGAAAGCAGGCCTCCCATTTATTTAATTTGGTGTCACAGGATACTTGAGCCTCTGGGGAACGATATTCATGCACTTGATGCAATCAGCCACTCCTACCAATGACTTCAAGTCTGAGGGTTACACCCATCTACATCAGGGGATGGAAATGTTCCTCAAAGACTACTTAGTTCTTTGGGGCTTTGACCTTTAAGCTACTCTACTTTGTCATTTGCTTTCTGGCCAATCCCGTTTCTGTGATTTAATTCTAACTGCTGAAAAACTTGGCTTATAGTCCACAGAACCGTGCAGATGAAGCAGAGGTAACTTTATGAAATTAATTATTTAAGGAAGCAGCTATTTTAGTTACAAAATAGAGCTGGTTTTGCTCCAAATCTTAATTCTGAGCCTTCTCTGTTATTGTTTTTTATTAGACTAACTGATAAAATAACACAGGCAAGCTTTCAGGTATACAAGCCCTCTTTCAGATATGAAGCAGAAACAGCAAATGTCAAGTTTAGGCTGTAATTAATTGCATGTGTCCATGCCCCGTTCCATAAATGCTTGTTCTTCATGCCAGTGTCTGTCTGCTGACTCCTGTGTTATGCTGACAGAACCATTTGCAATGGCTCCTACTGAATTAGATCAGAAAACTGATGCAGATGAGGAATAGTTGTGTTCTGCTGCTTACTTTCCAGCCAGGTGAACTCCTCGGTGCATTGCTACCTGAATGCTTGTGATGACACAAGGCAGAAAAGAATTGAGCATAGAGCAAAATAGGTTGACACTGAACAAGGGCAGGGTCTGGGCAGGCCATCTCCGGCAGTAGGCTGTGCTCAACACAAAGTTAGGTTTTATCAACATGATGTAGAACTTGTACTTAGGAGTACTGATCTCAGTTTATGAGAAAGAAACACATCCTTTGAATCTATTATCTGGCTCCCCTCTCTCTTTTCAGCTCAACCTACTTATCCTGGCAATTTCAGATGTCTATTATGACCCATCCCATCTATCCCTGCTGTCCTCTCCCCTGCCTTTCCAGTCTGTCATAGATGTTTTTATGTGATATCACCATACTCAGAAATGCACATATCTCACCATTCTTTCCTTTCCCTTGCTGTAGGACGTTTCCTGTTGCCTTTGCACATTATCCTCTTTTCCACCCATACCTCTTAAAAGTCTTTTTCATTCACTGCAGAAATTTCTCCTTGAGTTATTCTTCTGCAGATTCCTTTTGTGATATCCGCCTGTGTCTCCCATCAATTCCAAGAGCATCTCAGGTTATTCAGAACCTTCAAAAATTCTGGGGTGTTTTTTTTACCTGAAAATGGATTTTGTGAAGTGAAGATGAGAAAAATCTACTGAAACTCATTTTATGGTGAAGTTATCACAGTTGGTCCAGTGGGGCAAGACGGTCACCATCTCTACCTCGGTGTTCTGTCACAAACTCAAAGGGCTATTGCATAAAGGATGAGAGCTGTGCTGCAATGGATTTTATCTGTGTGCAGTAATTCTCAGTTTAATTGTGTCCCTATTTCTGAAACTGGGAACAGTACATTCCCAGGAATTGTGTTTCTGAGAAACAACGGCAGCACAAAATGGCATGCTGCACTGCTGGGAGTGACCCTTTGAAATAAAATGAATGTTCTCTGACATTCTTTCTCTCTTCATTGTAGCTTAACTGGCATCAATACAAAGGTTTACATCTGTATTAAAGATGTTGGTGATTGCTGAATGCATGATACATGGATGGCCATTATCATCTGCAGAGAGTTAGTGTACTATGCATATAATCAATCAGATTCTGTTCACGTCAGGAGCGGCCAGCTCATTACAGCCCACATCAGATTAACCCTTGCAGTGGAGTGATAAAAGGCAGAAATATTCTGGAACGGGCCAAGTAGGGATGCAACTTACCTACTTTTTGCCTGCCAACCTTGTAGGCACATAGATTTGTTAGTCACCAGACCAGACAGCCTGAACATTCACATTTATCCACTTATGTCTAGTCTTGAGTCTATTTCTCACTCATTTCCTGCTTAGCACTGTCCTGTTATTCAAATTCTAGTCAATCTGGTACTGGATCTGGTCAGGAAAGCAACTGTCATCATCTGACATGCTGTCATCTGCTTTTTGCGTGATGGGGCAGTGACAAAAATACTCACCTGGGAAGTGGGAGGTGGAGAGCAGGAGGCAGGAGGGAGCCTGACTCTGGTCCTACACCGTGGGCTGTGCCCGGACCAAGGGCAGAACTGGGATTCCAGACCATGCTCCCAGGGCTCTGTTGTTTTGTCCAATAGCAAATCATTGAATTAAAGTAAAAACAGAATTGAGAGGATGGCCTGGAAGGCCAGCTTTGTAATCTGCACACGCTCCAGCGATCAGCAAAGCAATCCAGTAAAATAATAGAGGAAATAATGCATTTTCTGGATGAGTTAAATAACACTGATAAAGGTACTTCAGCTGCAAGATATATAGATTTAAGGACTTTTATTCACTCCGTTATAAAGGAAATCAGATAATCTGTCTGGCCTCATAATCTATGAAAGGCCTTGATCCCTGGCTTTGCTGTTCTACTGATGCTTCACAGCCACAATACTGTCTTAACTGGCCGTATCAAGCATAGGAGGGATCAGGCTTCAACAACAGCTGGAGAAAGATTATCTGTCTGTAAATCAGTCATTTTGCCATGACCTTTTCAAGGAATATGAAAAAACAAAGAACCTCATGTTTCAACTATCATGGCAGAGTTGGGTTAGCGTGACTGTGGCTTTCTGTGCTCAAGTCATTGCTAATTTCCATGATAACTCTCAGGCTCTACAGGATGCTGAACTTGCACTGGGGGGATAGTCCAGCGCATGCCTGAGGAGTCCAAAGATGTCCTCAGACATGTGCTCCCCACCTCTTGAATTGACTGTGCTGAGATCTGAATCCCTATAAACAGCCAGGGAACCTCTTAAAATAGCTTCAATTTTTGCAGTGAGATGATGACATCTTTGAAACTGTAGTCAGGCTTTGAAGCTGACAGTAGCAAAGCTGAAGCTTCTGGAACTGCAGCCCCAGACCCTGGCACAGATGCCTGCTTTTCACCCTGCATTGGGTTTATAATTGTTGGCATAATTTTTGAGTTATTGGAATTTCAAGAATAAGAAATTCTTCTAATCTAAACAAGTAAAATAGCACTATAAATAACATTTAATCTTCATTGTGACTAAATTAAGTGAAACAAGAAGTTATTAAACACATTTCAATTCATTGCCATAGCTTCTCTTAAATTTTATGTGAAGCAGGAAGCTGCAGTTGAAAGCAGGGAAAGACAAAGGTTTCTGACTGAGCCAAGGATGTGGCACAGCTGGGAAAAAAGTAAATATAAATCTCAGACGAAGTATTGCTAGCAGAGGCATTAAATAAAAGAGGAATTTTTCTGTGTGGTACCAATATGACCTTAGCTGAATTCTTGCACAATTTTATCTGCCTGTGTTTTAAAAAGTACAAAAGAGATTCAAACCGGAACAGGTGCAGAGAATAGTGGAAGAGGAAACCTGCTTTAGGAGGGCAGACTCAAAAAAATTGATATGTGGCCTGACTGATGAAGGTTGAGAAGGGATGTGAATAGTTTATAAATATATTTTGTGGGTTAGGAGAATAGAGAATAAACGCAATTGGGAACTACTCAGTCTTAACTAATAAAGGGCTGCAAACTGATACAGATACATTTAGGCTGAAAGTTAGAAGAGTAACAAGATGGTGGTTATTTTTTCCTATTCTTTTTAGGACTAATGCCCAGCCCTAACCAGTGTCAAGCCTTGGGAAGGGACTAAAGAAACAGGAAACACAAAGAGAAGAATTAAGTCGGGAGGAGAACTGATGAAAACTGAAAGGACATGGTGTGAGGGTTGAGAAAGAGATTGCTGAGGGATGGGGTGGGGGACACCGAGCGCCCAGGGAACTGGTGGAAGCAGCTTGATGTGCTGGGCTCTACTTGGAAATGGTGGTGGAGGGGGGAGATTATCCATGTGACGCACATGTCACATGTCACGGGGGCACATGTCATGCCCCCCAAGTTGCTGGGATCCTTTCTGTTACATAAGCTTCTCCTGCAGACCAGGGGTCCAGTCTGGTGAGGGCCAGGAGGAAACTGTTGAGGAGAGGTCCCATGACTTGGTAGAACGTTCCTTCTAGTAGGGCTCTCAGAGTAAAAAATGTTACATTTAAGTTGGGACTTGTTGGTACAGGAAAGAATTGTATGTTGTATTTCCACGTACAGCAAGGTGATGACACTCTATAGGGACAGTCCTTACGGTTTTCTACTCATCTGTCTTAAAAAAAAAGCCCCCAAAAAACTGGCTCTTCCTCTAGTCAGCAATGTTACTGTTGCAGTCTGAAGACTTGTTTTGCCTCAGGGCAAACTGACTAATTACAGGTAAGGTTCATTAGAAACCTGCTGACTAACATTACTCTGCAATTATATCTTTGGGAAACCTAAGTCAGTTTTTTGGCTGGTTTTTTTTCCTCTTTTCTTTTCTTGAGAAGTATGGCAAAAGGCTTCAGGTTTCATATCAAGCTCTGATTACAGTACGAAAGCTGGACAGAGCTGGTTGTAATGACAGCTGCCTGTGCAATATTGACATACAGCAGGGTTTGATTGTAAGGTTCTTTTAACCTAAAAGTGGAAAAATACTTCTCAGATTAATATCTTTACGTGTCAGTATTTCATTCACTGCATAGAAGTGGGTGAGAGACCAGACAGCCTTGACAATGTTACATGCCAGAATCTGTCTTGTGAGGACATCTTTCAAGCGCCTGGCATTGCTAGGTTTTTAATGACTCTAAGAATGAGATAAGAATAGAGAGAAACTCAGGACATTGCAGCAAAAGCCAAGCACAGAACTGCTGAAGCTATTTCAATAGGAGTGGAAAAGAATGAGGTTTCCCAC
Source organism: Phaethon lepturus (assembly GCF_000687285.1). Lineage (NCBI taxonomy): Eukaryota > Metazoa > Chordata > Aves > Phaethontiformes > Phaethontidae > Phaethon > Phaethon lepturus. Next base: position 5,953 of record NW_010514738.1, read on the forward strand.
TTTCTTTGGGAAACCTCATTAGAGTTCACACCAAATTCAGACTGGAAGCATAATTCCAACAATGTTGCTCAAAGATGTTTTATAACTACACTTTTATCTTTCATTCCCAGCTCGGCAGCTAGTTCCAGTCCCCAGGAATTCACTGGAAGAATGGATGCCACTAGAGCCACACCAGCTTACGTGTCCTGAGGATCTCTTGTTGTATCCTCACCAAAATACCTTCAGATTCCATTTGATATGAAATAGGTTATTTCTGTGATATGACAAGATGCCATATGTTTAACATGCAAATAAATACATCATTGCTTTGTCGGATGACCTTCTGGAATCAGTCTGAGACACCGGAAAGACTATGGTTTATCCCTATTTTACCTGGACTAATTTTTCAAAACCTAGTTGTTAAACAACCTGTAGTATATCCTTAGGAAGACACAGGTTCACATATAATAGCCCTAAGTGAAAGTTATAATTTTTATTGAACATTTTGCTATTAACATTTTGCTTTTCCATGAGGAAAGCCAAAAAATCACCTCAAAACTCTCCAAACCCAACCCCTGTTTAAACACTTATATTTTAATTGGTCTAGAGAAAAAAAACAGATTAGCAATGCTATGAAAATAAAATAATGCTCAGAATCTATAAAGATGTCTACTGGGAGAGCAAGTTTCATGGGGCTGTCTTATGTCTGCAACCTCTAATGGGTGTTTCTTTGACATTAACCTAAATAGTAATAATCTGCATCTACCAGAGGCCATACTAGTTGTGGAATAGTGCTTCTGCTGAGTTTGAAGTTTATTATTTTCTCTACTCTGTTTTGCACATTGTCTCTTTCAACACTGTCCTTTTTGCAATGGAACTATTGGACACATGTTGAAGCATATTCTTTATCCATATTCTTTTATGATGTCACAACTATATAAAGCATATTCATTTTAATATAAATTTAAACCAAAACATATAGTTTTAAAATGCTGCAGAGCCCCTTCTTCCAAGCAGGAATAGAATGTAAAATGAATCAAAGCCAACAAGTCCACCTAACAGAAGTAGAGACCTAGAAGTATTTCACTGTCAGATAGACTTGTTGGCTTTGATTCATTTTACATTCTTTGCCTGGCACCATTAAAAAGTTTGTCCTGCTTTTGGTTGGTATTTCTCTCACCTGAATTTCAGTGTTCAACCTGGAAACTTAACTAGGAATTTAGTCTAGACTGCCTCTATCACTGAGACAGGCACTGCCATGTTTCATCTTGTCATTTTAAACAGCTGGTCTAGGGTGGGATGTCCCACCCTGAGAAACATTTCCCTCCCTTCAGTATAGCTAGAATTTAAGATGATAAGAATAAGCATTTAACTTTTGAGTGATCACCTTGAGATGGCATGTAATGAACCTACACCGTTTAAGTAAATGTGATTTTAACTCTAAGGTATTCAAAGTTATTACCATGGTGTATTTAGTCTTAATTATAACTAGGCCTATTTTAACTAACCAGCTTTATTTACTCTCCATAATTAGTATTTTACTTACTGGTGCTACAAGTTTCATAACCTGCTCGTGAGGAGTTAGTGTTTTTTCGTCTTGCTCAACAGTCTGTGTCAATAGGCCATCAAAAGTATTTTCTTAACTTGTATTAGTTACAGTATCTTTTGGACAGCATATACTTGAGATAAATAAAAAGTGGGCAGTTTACACAGATTAAAAACATGTGATTTGAAACAAACATACATTTAAGAAAAGGAAACATTTGGAACTTGTTAGCTTTGTGAGCACTTCTTGCAAATAGATGTAATTCTAATGGTCTTAAGGATCTATGCAAGGAAGAGAAGAACTTTATCTTCCTTGACCTCTGAAGCAGAATGATTGGCAAGTATTGGGACTTAATTTGTTGGAAAACAAGTGATCTCATGGTTTAAATGGCTTTGTCAGTGAGTGTAGTAAGAATTATGAAGATGCTAATCACAGGGAATGAAAGAAATTTGGTTCCACATCATTTTATTATCATGAATGCTTTCACTGTAGTATTCTCTACGCTGATGTACAGTAACATCTTTTAGTCAGAAAGGTCCAATTTTTAATAATTGTCTTGACAAGGCACAAAAAGATCAAGTAGCTCTCTGAAGGTCACACAGCGAGTGAGATTTAGTTTGTGTTTGCAAAGAAGTATTGCCTGGATCCCAGCCTTTTATTTAGCCAGTAGAACTCATATTCTCCTTAATATTTAGAACTTGTTCCATATAGCACATGATTAAAGTGCCTATGGCTACAGCTTCAAGACCTACTGTTATTTGAATTGGAACCTAAGGCACTTCTATTCAGACTGCCAATTAAAGATATTAGAGAGAAAAGTAAACAAAGCATGATTTTGTAATATATAGCTCTAATAATTTGGAAAAGCTAAGCTTGCAGAGGATAGTGCAGCTGCTAACAGCATAATCACTAATGTGCAGTATTTTAATCCAGCTGTTTAAAAACATTTTTTACATTACTTTCAGACAACTGGGAACAGAAAAAGATCTATTCTTGTATGATGTATTTGTTATTTAACACACCAACCCGGTAATTTTTAAAATACATGATATTCCTTATCTCTTTAAAATTTATTATTTACTTAAAGAAAGACCTTCACTTTGAGGTCTTTTTTTTTTAATTAAAAAAGTTATTTAAGAGGATTATGTTGGAAATAAAAAATTATTTCTTTTTAAAGATTGAATCTATGACTATTGGAACAATAATAAATTCTTTTAATGCAAATTTAGGCATGTGGTGCTGCAGACTCTAAAATTTGTTGGATAATCATTTCAGTTAGAAGTCACTTGGCAAAATCACTGCAGTGGATTGCTCAGGGGCCCGGCAGGTTGATACGGATGCATAATACCTGTGTTCAAGTCATAAAACCATTAGATTGGCCTCAGCAGTTCAGAGTAAGGGCCTCTTTTACCATTATCCTGGCTCCAACAGTGGCTGTAAGGAGATGCTAGGAATGAGCATGAACGGGGCAAGCATGTGTCGGTACTGCCCCAACACCCCCTGTACTCTCCCAGTTCTGACAATCTTGTCAGCTCAGGAGATTTCCTGGATCCGTTGTAGTTTGTCTATTTTGTAATCTTCAGTGGATCCATCCAGTAAGTATGTGTTGTACCTCCCCTTGAACATGTGCCTTATCTGCAACACCGTTGTCAAGGAGCTGCACAAGTTTACAGGCTGCTGCCACCTCCTTCTGTTTGTTTGGGTATGGCTCTTACTAGTGCTCTGTAGTGGAAGATGCCATGCGTAGCTGAACTTTTCTTCATTGGAGTCGCCATCTCTGGAAGTGTTCAAGAAGCGTGTGAATGTGGCATTTCAGGACATGGTTTAGGGGACATGGTGGCACTGGATTAATGGTTGGACTTGATGATCTTGAAGGTCCTTTCCAACCTAGTGATTCTATGATTCTGTGATTCATGTTACCCAGAACTGTAGATTCACCTAAATTTTTCAAGATAATCAAGCCTAACCTACCTTGCAAATCTCTGCAACGATTCCCAGTTCTCCTTAGGATGCATTTCAAAATATTATTTACAGGCTTATCCAAGAGACCTTTTCATGCTTTCTGGTTTGCACTGTTTTCAGTGTTTAACAACCCAGCGTTCTACCCTTCAGGTCTGTCTAGAATAATTTGTGTTTGAAAACCCTATAACACACTTGTGTTTGCTGCCTGTGCAGTAATCTTTAGGCCATGATAGAAAGAAGATGCAATTTGAATTATGTTTGATTAACTGTTTTCCACTGTTCTTCTTTCCTTGTTTTTCATGACTATAATTTAATCATATTTTTAATCTCCTTAATTAAAAACTAGTATGCTATGACTATAAAATCTCAGGTTGTCAAATATTGGACAGGCTGGAGAGGATCCAGAAAAGGGCCACAAAGATGATCAAAGGACTGGGAAGCCTGCCGTATGAGGAAAGGCTGAGAGAACCGGGTTTCTTCAGCCTTGAGAAAAGAAAGCTTAGGGGAGACCTTATCACCATGTTCCAGTATTTAAAGGGTGTCTGCAAAGAAGATAGAGACTCCCTTTTTACAAGGAGTCACAAGGAAAAGATGAGGGGTAATGGGTACAAGTTACTCCTGGGGAGATTCCAATCAGACACAAGGGGAGGACTTTTCACAATGAGAACAATCAGCCATTGGAATAATCTCCCCAAGGAAGTGGTGGATTCCCCAACGTTGGACACTGTTAAGATTCAGCTGGACAGGGTGCTGGGCCATCTCCTCTAGACCATGCTTTTGCCAAGAAAGGTTGGACCAGATGATCCTTGAGGTCCCTTCCAAGCAGGTATTCTATGTGATTCTATGATTACAGTGACAGGACTGAAAAAAGTGTAGATATTTTTAGTACACTAATAACCTTGGTACCTTGCTGTAGTTCTGCACACTGTAGCAATTCCTGTTCCCTGCAGTGTGGCAGATATGTCTGAAAATATAAAGTACAGTGAAAGTGCCAATTGAAAAATATCTATTACAGTCATAAAGCTTATCCTGCATAAATGACTGACTTTTCTCAGAATCAGAAAATAAAAAATAATACTTAATGCACTGTTTTAAATTTAAGGGTAATGTTGGCAGCCTTCCTCAATGGTCTCCAAAACATTCAGCTTCATCACATCTCAGGCTATGGTGAGGTATTTGGTACAAGTGTTTGGCACAAGTGCCGAATAGGTTGGCTGAAACAAACCCTAACTGTCCTTGAGCATTCATTGCTGCATTTGTGTCTGATCACCCAGTTTCCTGATGTGTTTCTGTATAAGTACGTGCAGAGAGTGGTGTCGTTACAGGATGGGGTATGCAAGAGAGGATGAATGATAGGGGCTCCTTAATCCAGCACCGACACTGAAGAGATGCGTGTGTAAATGTGCCTGTGGTATGGCAGCACATGCTTTTAAAATAAAGGTTGCCTGCCTCACTTTATCCACTTTGACACTTAGAAGCTGAAAGAATAGATATAAAAGGACTGGGAAAACTGTGTAAGAGTCTCTTATGTCAGAAAGGAAGAGGAAATAAAGTATGGTATTGAGCAAGCACTGCTGGGGAAAGTGATTGGCTCCAGCAGTGAGATGCAGGATGACTCTTGTCCAGAACTCTCCTAGGGTACTCAGCTGGCCAAAAAGAAAATTTGTTGTGCTTTTGGTAAAAAATAGTTCTGCCAGTCTCAGGCTTTCCAAAATCATGAATCAGGCCCCAGAAATCACAAGATTAAGAAGAAAAGGAGAATTTTTAGAAACAGGACACGTTTGGAGATCTTTGTATCCTGTTTTTTCAATCCTTACTGTACATTGTGACATGTTTTCAAAGTTTTCTTCCACATATTTGAGGAATAACAGACACTCTTAAAAACAGATTTTCACCAGATAACATGACTTGAGGAGCTTGGGCTTTGTGGAAACCACTGGCTATCAGAAACTTTGATAATACATTCAAAAGGATTAGCAACAGAGAGTAAAAGAATGGGGAAATGAAGTAGAAAGGCTTCAGAAAGATTAAATCGCCTCTCTGAGTGAGTTGACTAGCCCTGTTACTGAAATTAAAGTGAGACTGGCCAGATGAGAAGAGATTGTAAAGATTTTATCGATTAACCTTTTGCAGGGAACACACATCTCATTTTTCCTGGTAAAACAGAACAGGCTCCAAAGAGCAAAATGCAGTGATTTAGAAAATGCTCAAAGGAGAAGCAATGACAGGATTTATGGCATTCCTAAAAATGCAGAAAATAACAAAAATGTGGGAATGCTGCCTCTGTCACTTACACAATCCTTACATTTTGATAGTATTATATAAAGACCTTCTAAGGCAGAAGCACAGAAATCCCCAGATCCAGCTAAGATATGTAGTTTTCTATTTCCAGAATTATCAAACTCAGCAATAATTTTTTACAGGCAGCCGGGAAGAACAATGAAGAGCTGTATAAGAACAAAATTATCTGTTTTGATGACAATTACTACCCTGAAGTTCAGAAAATTTGGAGGCACGTTGGAGCTAAGCAAAACCAGCTTAGGGAAAAGGGATAAGGTCCTTCATTTCATAATCATCACAACTAAGATGGCTATTATTATATAAGAACAAAAGGTCCCAGAGAAGCATTGCCAATGCTTGACAATTCAGGCATTATGATCCTTCAAAGAGAAGCAGCAGAAGGATTAAAAATTCAGTCTGTGGTAATTAAACCAACATCTAACTTTACAGCAAATTCACCTGGATTTTGCAAAGAGGCAGGAGGCCTGAGATGCATCAGGACTGCAGAAAGGAAACCAGAGAGAAAGAAAAGAAATGTGAAGTCCGGATGCTCTACTATGTCCAAGGAGCAAAAAGGACACCCAGGGGAGGAAATGTAAAGCTGCCTTTTTCTGAGATGCAGTGTTCCTGCATCCAGACCTTTGGAGGAACTTCCAGCAAACTTAAGACTGTTCGAGGTTATGTATTATCTGGCAATGGACTCAAGGGGCCAATAAAGCAGCTGGTGATCAGCTTAGAGAAATAATATCTTCTGTGGAAGCAGTAAGAAGAAGAAGGGGAGATTCTGAACCTAAATTCTCATTTTCTAGGCCATAAGAGCTATACAATTCCCTTGCAGGGCTGGTTATGTCAGGCTGACAAGCAAAACCTTGGGGCTGTGGAGCCACACTGTCAAAATAGGCAAAAAACTTTAAAACCACCATATTCTACATTGTGCCACCATGGTAGGTTTAATAGCCAGATGTCAGGAAGGGATATTATGGATACTAGGAAGGGAAATAAATGACAGGATGAAGGTACTAAAAAGACAAGGCTATACACTGGGTAAAACGTGCAAGGAATTACTGATAGAAGAAGGGGCAAGTAGGCAGAGGAAAACACAGGTTGCATAAGTCAACTCCATCTATTTCAGACTTGCCTTCTTCCTTGTCCTCTAATTCTTATTCTGAAAAGTAAAGGAGGAAAAATTATCATAAAAATGTAAAATATATCGCAGCATTCTGAGCTGTTTCTTTTTCCTTCATATTCTTTTAATATGAAGCAAAAGTTGGTTGAGGAACTTTCTGGGAAAGCAATTCTTTGCCTACTTCAGCTGATAAAAATAGTGGTTGGTGCTCTCAGTCTACTGATCTCTGAAGCCAGACAGCTTTTCTGCCCAAATGAATATGAGTTCATGGACAACTGGTTTAAGTTATTTGTTAATCCTAGCCGAGGGTTTTCACCAGGTCAGGATGGCTTTATACCCAGAAAAAAATGTAACGATAGCTGTGTTCCTTATTGCACCGTTCTGGATACATTTGTATTGCTATACCAGGAAACTAAACCTGGAACTAAAGAATTGCCCCTTTTTCTGTCCAATTCCCTCCTTCTTTAATGCCTTTGCCTCCAGAGGTAGGTCCACACCTACATGTTAATGAACACCACGGCCCTTCTGTCTTTCACATGGGACAACAGTGATGGGGTTTTATCTTCTTTATATTAGTTTCTTTTTTAGGAATGTTAACATAAATACATAGATTTGTACTTTTGTGACTTGATAATGAAGCATAAATGCAGAGCATTTAAAAAGCGACCTGAAGGTCACACTATAAGGTGTTTGTAGGGTTGTGGTGAAAGAATCTTTGGATAGTATTCACATAGAAACAAATTAAAGGACTGAACATCACAGACCAGCTACAGTATTAGTTGCTGATTAACCTCTCCAAGGGCAGACTCCTAAAACTCAGATGGGAGAAATGTGTGAAATTTAGGCAGCAGGTTGTGGGCTAAAGCTTCTGAAACTCCTCAGCCGTGCTGTAATTAGTTACAGTGGTATGAACGCCAAATTAGCTATGCACTAAGCTCAAGACACAGCCAAGCAACCATAGGGACCTTAGGGCTGAATAGATTCTGCTTTGTTCAAATATAGCCAATACAAGCAACACATCTGCTGATGGTTAAAGAGCCCTCAGTGTGGCTGGGAGACAATGTATTGTAAATTGTATGAGCAAATTATTATTGGCTCTGTCTGTTACTATGACAGTAATGGTGTGTAAAATATGAAGCTATAGCCAAGGTCAGGATGGATGGTATCTCAATGAGTAAGATACTAAGGTATAACTTTCAGTGTCATTCTGACCAAATGTAAATTTATGCTTACTATTATGCTTGTCTAATGTGGCACAGCTTAGGTCTCTGAAGACAGAACAGAAAACCATGCCGGCTTTAATTCTTAGTTGATTTATTTAAAGATAAGAATATATACAAGTAACCCGGTATAGATAGCTATTTCCTATGGAATATTTACCCCTGTCCTGTACAGCCTTGTCATAACAGTGCAAAAGGTACAGAAGCATTCTGCTTATGTGAATTTAACAGATGACATAACTTATTGGCGCTAAGATTTGCTTGTATCTGAACTGTCAGAAATATGAGATCATCCTTCTTCTTTCTTACTTAAGCTGACCTTTTCCTCTAGAAAATATGTTAACCATAATTTCCATTACAGTCCTGCTTTAGGCATTACGTACATGCACAAAAAAGAACATTTTAAGAAAAGAACGCTTTCATCCCCCTCTCCAAACTTGAAAGTACTACTTATCCTGATATTCCACAGACAAAAGTAAATAAAGAAGAGAGAACAAGGTAAGCTGGTAACTAGTTGTGAACAGTATAATAAGTAACAGCAACTCAGCACCCCAACAGAGGAACATCAAGCATACTCGAACTAACTTGTTCCATATATTATTTACCTTACCTTGGAAGACATGCTCAGTTACTTTTGATTTCTCTGCCACAGCCTAGTAGTCATTCTGGTTTATTTTCAACTGTAATATGTTTAGTAACGCATGCAAGGAAAGCAGAGCAGAAGGGTGAAACCTCAAACAACTTGATCACAAATTGCCAAATCTTGTATTTGAATTCTAGAATGATGGTTTAAACAGCCTAGAGCTAACCTGTTCCTGGTCTAACCCGAATAACTGAATAACTAAGCCAGGCCCTGAAAACCGCAGGCTTGGCAGTATGATGGTGGGAATCACTACCTGATTCTCACAGGTAGTTTTACAAGAATACATTTTCCATGTTAGGTAGCATAGCGACTTTGTTGAAAAGCTGCACTCTGAGTTTAGCAATGTGTATTTTTTATGAACGCAGCAGTGCCAACTGAGATTGTTCTCCGCCCTAATTTCTTGAATTAGATGTATTATCTGACGCCAGATACCAGAGGACAAGGAGTGTTGCAATGCTGGAGAGATGACTGGCCCAACAAAATGTGATGTTATTGTTTTCTTTACATGTGGGCGAGGTTGAGCTCTTTCCTCACATCATCGTCTGGCTCACTGACTTTTCTTGGTCTGGACTTCTCCTTAGTTAACTGGCCTTCCAGCAGTCTTGCTCTCTTGTGCACGTCCTTGAAGTGTTTGAGTCCCTAAATGTCTGCTGCCAGGCTCAAATCTCTGAAAGGAGGGCTAGTGACTCTGCAGGACTCCATGGTATATATTGTCCCCCACCCACTTTTTTAGCCTCAGAGCTCCTTCTTGGATAGAGTCAAGTTGCTCTATTCCCACTTAAATGCCAAAGGCCTGCACAAGTCCAGCCCTGCCTCTCGAATATTAGATTGCTTGTCCAGGCTTCTTCTTCCTTAATGGTCTCAAAGGGAGATTCTAATTTCTTCTTTTCTCATTTGTGCCTTCAAGCTTGTGTGGAAACTTGTTACGATCCATCTGTCATTTATGCACATTTTTCCTCTTCCTACTTTCTGCTGCCTTCCTCTGGTTGCTCCTTCTCTTTTGTCCCTTGCCCCCATACTTCTATTAATCTCCCCCTGTGGATGAACACCTGTTTTTCTGAGGTACCGAGGCAGAATGTTGTAAAAAGCTCTTAGTTCCTTCCCATTCCTCTGACGCACTGGCACCTGTAGTCCCTCTGGGCTAAAGTTGTAAGAAGCAGGCAGTGCTGCAGAAAACACCCTGGCAAGCAACTACAATATATCTAAAAGCAGTCAGTAAGACCAGCACATCAGCACAGTTCATACAGTGCAGTGGTCAGAATTTGCAAGCGAAACCCTTAGATTCTCCGCCCTCCCAACCTTTTTTGTCAGGGTACATCACCTCCATCACTTGGGGATCCTCAGACTTGGTGGTGCTCCTCTGAAGAACACCTTGGAGTCAGCCAACCCAGGAAGTGTGTCCAAGCCACATCCAGCACAAACCAATACTAGTGAGGTCAGGACGAAAAAAAAAAAGCAGTCAGCACCACTTTACAAATATGGTGTTATTCACTGCTAGGGAATGGGAAACTTAGGTCAGTTCTTCCCTCAGAAGAGTACTGAAGGAGAAGAGTATTCACAGGCTTACGGTAATAAGGGGCAGGTTCCAACCTTCCTTTTGAAGCGGGGCTGCTCTGTAGAAATAAATGCAAGTTTCATGGACGTTGACAGATGACTTTGTATCCAAATAAGTGAGTGCAATTTGGGGAGAGCTGGGCTCTTAATCAATTCTTTTAGGGCTGTTACACTATTTTACCCAAAACTAAAATCCCAAATGGATAGGGTATAAGACACTTCTCTGTAGCATTTTTTTCCCAGTATGGTCCCAGTAACCAACCTAATTTTCACCTGCCTGATAGTCCTATGCATAGTGTAGAGACCACCAGTGACTGTTCAGTGCTGTGGATTTGAGTCTAATGTCCACGCAGTGTATAAGATAGCCATTGCGATGCTTGTCATCACTTACCTGAGTCCCTTTGTGGGTCGAGCCCTGAGTGTCTTATTAAAATCATGAGAAAAGAGGTGGATAGGGAGGCAATCAGTCTCCAGTCCTCAGAAAGAAGTGTGGTCCTAACAATGGCCCCAACTTTTCTCCTGAAATGGAAGATGCTGTTCTTTTCACCTTTGTAGCTCTGCCCAGTCAGCAGCTTCTGCTCTTTGCTTTTATTTGACTCAAATGTTCTCAGTTGCCAGCTGGTTCTTCCATCCCAGTGACTGAATCACAAGGCAGAGTAGGGCTGCGTGTGATATACTGAATGGTATCTCAAGAGGTAGTAAATAAAGGCTTGTTTATTCAAAGGAAATGAAATACAAGACAATGAACAAAAATGATTGATTTTTTCTTAAGAAAATAAGTCTGGTGAGATTTATTTGAAGAGTAGATTTTTTTGCCTGTGTTTATTTTTTAAAAAAGTGCATGGATGCCAGAGTTCCAGGTATTTTTTTTAGGATAAGTTCATGAATTCTTCAGATGCAACTTTGAAGCTTTTCCCAACCTTTTGAAAGTATAAGTAATAAAATTGGGTGGGTTCAGTGCCTCAGATGGAATCTCCTAGACGTAAAATCCATCTACTAAGGTGTTTCATATTTCCTAAAAGCCAAAATCGTACAAACTGCAGCCCAAACGACGAGGTGCTTGTTAAGCGTAGGCAGAAAACAGTGTCAAATGTTCTTTAGGCTGCCTTTCATAATCACTTGTTGGCTCCACTCCTGCAGGACCTCCTACAAGGATGTCTTGGCCATGTTCTAAAATAATACATTTATCCATCGGCAGCAAAGGCTACAGCTGCAGCCTGCTGTTTGTGTGAGATTTAAACACCAATGGAAAGGTCTTTTAACTTCTCTGAATTCCTCATTAAACTGCTGGTGTGATTTTCTGCAGCCACCTCAGCTGAGAGTAGCAGTCCAACAAAGCAGCACTGGAAGAGATTGGTGTTGTATGTTTCTCTTTGAAATGTGCCAAACTGAGGAATAAACTTGGATCCCCCATCAAGACAAACTGGAGAAGGAAAAGTATTTTCACGACTAGCCACTGTAGGTAGGGATCCTGTAGAGGCAGCTCTCCAGCAAGGAGTTTGTGGTGAGAAGTTCAAGGGAAGACTGCAGTCTCGAAACGCATGTCTTTGTGGATGCTGTTTTCTTCTTAAGAAAAAAAAGGTTTGGGGTTTTTTGGTTTGTTTGTTTGTTTGTTTGTTTTGTATTGCAATCTTTTCTCTAGCTGGACTTTCCCCTTTTTAACGCACGAGCTAGTCTGCCTTTGGTGTCTGTTCAGATCTCTGGGAGCGCAGAGAAGACAGGATAGGAATGTCAGGACTGGATATCTACGTGTATGATTATGAACAGGTTTATTTGTCCAAGGAATAATGAAAAGCAATGGCTTGAAACTGAAGCCAGACAAAGTCATATTGGAAATAAGACGCGAGTTTTTAACAGGGAAAAGATTAGCTTTTGGAAAATATCACTGTGGGGAATGTTAGTGTCTTCATCTCTGGACATCTTCAAATCAGACCAGACCCCCGGCACTAGATCTGTGTGCTGGGCTCACCAGAGCCAGGTACAGATGCCTTAGCCAAGCACAACCTGCTGCGCCCAGCACAGGAGTAACTGGGTGTGATTTAAAGACCAGGGAAGTCAGACTATGCAATCCAATTCTAGCACATCCTCCTCACTTTTTAGAATATGAGAAGCTTTGTAAGGAAAATAACAGCACTGAAATTCAGCCCAGGTTTAGATTGACAGACTGAACTCTATTACATCTGTTTGCTTTTACTACATCTGTAATGACGTAGTTAAAATGTATACTAAATAGTTTTATTTCAAGTCTCCTTGAAACTCCTTGAAAGCAGTTTCTCAAGGCTAGCATGTACCTGATTTATAGACATTTCCTAAGGCAAATATAGTCAATTTTGTCATATTTTTTATCACTTGTGCTAGAGCGTAACAGATTTGCTACCTGTTCCTTGTGAAGTAATAGTTCATCAACTAAACAATGGATTTAGTTCATCAACTAAACAATGGCCTGGATCTGTTCTTGGATGCATGATGTAGTGTACTGAAATGGATGGGACCGTCTGTTTAGTATTCATTAGGATGAAAATTTCAGAGTCAGAAAATTTCAGAGTCAGGTTAGTATTTGTTACTCACATGTGACCAGAAACATTTTACATTTAGAAGATACTGCCTGTTTTCAAAATTTTAAAATAAAAAAAATCTGAGTTTGACATTCTTACAATCATGCTCAGATGTGTCCATGGTGGTCCCAGAATGGCCAGAATTGTGTGCAGCATGAGTGACAGCTGTAAAAATCAGCCCTGTTACCAGAGAAAATAATTAGAAAGAAAGGAAAAAGAGAAAGTTGAAAGCAAATGAAATTTGAAAACATTTTTTTTCCTAACATCCCTTGAAGAGAAATATGAACCTGTATCCCTGTCTTAGAGGTGAAGTTTGAAAGTGTGCTTGGTTTTATTTTTTGTTCAGAATATCTGAGATTCTGCTGATGCTTTTAAAATGGCACCCACAGTCAGCATTGCATGAATTTGGGATGGCTTTGTGCCTGAAAACCATTATTAGATGGTTTCTTGCACTTCAAACCTCCTCAATCTCTGTAGGCACTTGCACAAATCCACTTAATTATATAAATTTTTTTTAAAAAGATTAAGTCATTTGGTGTTCTCCTGACTTTGGAAAGGCCATGAGAATTAAGTGGCTTAATAAAGATTTTAGAGTCAAATTGGTAATTTTATTGTAGAATTAGGAAAAGTAAGCACATTGTGGCTAAGAGTAATTCTTCTACTGTGGACAGATAGCTACTGGGCCTGAAAACTATTTCCTGCTTGTGAAATGTTTTTTTTTGTGTGTGGGAGTTAAAACCCAGCAGTAGTTATGAAAGAAAGCATGATACGTGGCAAATTATCACTGTGCAGTAAATAATTGAAAGAGAATAGATATGCAAGACTTCACCAGAATTTTATTGGCCTTGATATATTGCTGTCCCAGAAGAAGTTGTGTCTGGTTGGGACACTGTGGTGGGACACCTACCTGCAGGAGTAACTACTATTGGTATGGATTCAGTACATGCACCAGTCAGAAGGGAAGGATGACTCAACCATGTAGCTGAGGACATTACTGAAGGAGGCTTTGGAAAACAAAGATTGTCATCAAACTGTAACACTAAAAGGCTCTGTAATAGGAGTTTAAGTGTAGGCGTAGAGCTGGAGGAGTAGGAATTAAAGTGTTGTGTGCAACCGAATTTCTGCTCACATAATTAAGTTCCACCTTCTCGTTCAGATTCAGTAGCGTAAAGCATTCATCATGGCCTAATCTAAAATACTGCAGAGAGCTTCTGTGCTTTGCTAAGCTTTTATGCCAGGTTGTCCTAGAGGCTGAGCACATTTCAGCGGTGGATGAAGAGGTCCCTGTGTACATTGGCCATATATCAACTTAAGTTTGTAAAACGCTTTGGAATCCTTTGGGGCACAAGGCCATGTAACGTAAGGCCATTATCATGTTTGCTAAGAAAGCTGGGTTTGCTGCCAAAAATGACAAAATCTCCTTTAAACTTTGAAAGACTATAGGTAGAATCTGCATTAAAATAGCGCAAGAACAAAGTGAAATGGGACTTACCGGTAATTTTAGCGTTGCCTTGGCACTGCCTCTTCCTGATGTAGGCAATGTCGATCCTATTCCTTTTCACCTTCTTCCTCTGGGTTCTCCAAAGTCCATGACTATAATCATGGGGTGGACTTGGCAGCGATGAGTAGGACCTGGAATGTGTTTTTCCAGCAGCCGTGTCTGGGTTTGTGGCTGACTTCTTTGGCTGACGCCACGGCTGGCTCTGCTGGCAGACAGATCTTCTTGGGGGCTGTTTGGGTTCATGGGGCTGTCAGCTCACTTTCTGTTCTGCCCTGGATGCTGTTTTCCTTAAGTCACACTTTTTTTTTTTTTTGGAAGACAGTGTTTGTGGACAAATTTTCTATTATGAAAACACATGATACGGCAAAAATCTTTCCATATATTAGGGTTCTTGTAAATGTTTCCCTGCAAACCAAGAGTAAATGTGCACATTTGCTCAGAAACGTGGCTGCTGCTGTAGATGTGGTCATTTCCAAATAAAGCTGCTCGGCTGGGGACCTTCTGTGGCAATTTCGGTTGCTTGTATTGTGGCAAATCCAGATTCCCATGGCAAAAAATGCCCTGTAGTTCTCTTTGAAATAAGACCTCGACCTGCAAAGGTATTTAGGTGACTTAACCGTTATGGAGGTGCCTCATTTCCACTGACTCATATTAAGCACACTAACTGCTTTTAAGGATGTGGGCTTAAACCTTGCAGACAGCCAGTGCCAGCAGGTCACGTGGGTGATGCCCAGGATGGATTCTCGCTCACCGTCCTGGATTTTCCACCTATCGCTCCTTTGCTGACAGTGGCTCTGCTGGAGCTTTAGTAGATTGCTGTGAGTAGCTTCACCAGGGGATGGGATATATCCATTCATAGTAAACTGAAAGACCCTCACTGCATCCTGGTGCAAGCTCTCTAAGTTTTTTTTTTTCTTTTGTTGGGAATTTGAAACATATTTTCAGTGATCCATTTTCTTTTTTTTTTGTTTCTTGTGGACTTTTTCTCCCTTAGATCTTTCTCTTTCTTTCGCCTTTTTTCCTTCCCATTTTTCCTTCTTTCACTTTTTAGATTCCTTCCTTCAGGGATGGCATGGAAAAGACAGAAAGCAGGAAAGTAAGGAAAAAAAGATAAAAAATAGGAAAACTGTGAAAAGCCAAAATATTTTAATTGGGAAAAGTGGTCTCTATTTTTTAGAGATGGTTTGAACGGAGAATGTTGGGAGCTGTAATCTTGATAACTGCATTGAGGCAATAATTCTCAACCTATATTAGAACTGTTTTTAGGAAAAAAGGTTTCCCTTTCTGTGTTAGATACTCTTAATAAGCATTTTGCATTTTGATGTCTGTCTTCTTTAGATGAAGCTGTGAACTCTAGGCCAAAACGGCATGTCAGAAAAGTTTCTTTGGCTCGTACCCTCTTTTGACTGTGGGCTCTGGCTTCCCAGCAGCAGAGGCACTGGTTTACTCCTGAGCTTTCTTCTCAAATGAGCCAGGTCTTGATATAAGCTCCTTTCCTGCATTGTTGAGAGCTAATTGACTAGCATTAAAGTCAACGTCCCTATGTCCTTTATATGGCTGAGCTTCAGTCTAATTATTTCCAAAACAGATGTATGCATAGAATATGTTTTTTGAGGAGAATTTTCCCTGGAGTCCACCTTGAGTACATTTTTATCTTTTGCACCTTCTAATCCATCTCTAAAACACAGAAGCAAGGCTAAGGGAATTAGTAAATAACGATGCGGCTTTGTGCAAGAGTAGTGGGAATATCAAGTTCCTCTTTACAAATAAATGGGAATTCCAGCTTTTTGACAAGGAACAAACTTTTCTTGTTATAACAGGAAGGCTGAGCAGCAAAGGAGAAGTACAAAATAACATTTTTTGAAGCTGCAGATGAAAATGGGAATCCCTGAATTCTGGATTACAACCACAGTGTTTTATACTTTCATTAGGTAGAGACATGAGAATGACATAGCAGAAGATAGATAGATTTCTGTTAGTCATTCCAACTTTGCTTCCTAAACAGTTGTTTAGGATCTTTTTTTTTTTTTTGTAGGGTTTGTTTGTTTGTTTTGTTTTAAATATGCATTGCTATGGGGTTTTATTCGTTTTAAAAATATCTGACAGAAAATACCTTCAGGACATGTTTATGACCAAAGTGTGCGTAAGGGTAGTGTATTATTTGCTTTAACATTTTAGACAAGTATGGTTAAGTGATGTAAATGGCTAATTCAGTTAAGTCATCACTTGTCTTTTGCATTTTGATTTCCAAATATCATAAAGGAAGGAATTAGCAAACAATAATAGCTGGCAACCTCTCTTGCCAGCCAGCCCCAGATAGATAACTGATTTTTTTTTCAGTGATTTATACAGTTTTCTCCTGAAGTTACTAGGAACAATAAATCTCCTGCTGTTTTTCTTCAGATACTTTTCTAGTTAACAAAGTTCATTGTTAAGAATTTCCCCTAGTATATTAATTTTCTGTGTTTTTTGTTACACACTCTTGTTCCAGCCTGGTGTCATGGTTTAACCCCAGCTGGCAA
>NW_010514739.1:0-2055 GCF_000687285.1 Phaethon lepturus
GTGGGCGCGCTGGGCAGCGCGGGGCTGAGCTTTCCCTGCTCGGCCGCGCCGGCGTGCTAGCGGGGACTTGCTCTGGTGTCGGTTCTAAGTCAGTTAAGACCGAAGGTCTCGGTGGCCCCAGAGGTCACCGTCCCCGGGGATCGTACAGAGCACAGCGCCGGCGCCAGGAAGATCACGGGGAAAGGGCCGCAGCTTCTCGGCGTCCCCCGCACCGGGAATGAGCCTCCCGCTCCCGCACGCCCGCAGTCAGCCCGTCCTGCTGCGCAGGGCACGGTCCTGCCTTCGCCGGGGAGCGAGCTTCGGGGTGGAGATGCTGCCCTTCGTTGCATCCAGACC
Organism: Phaethon lepturus; assembly: GCF_000687285.1. Lineage (NCBI taxonomy): Eukaryota > Metazoa > Chordata > Aves > Phaethontiformes > Phaethontidae > Phaethon > Phaethon lepturus. Next base: position 337 of record NW_010514739.1, read on the forward strand.
TGGCCGCAGGGAAGGAGATGCCCTGGACGCCGGGATACTCCTCCAGTCGGGAATCTGGTTTCAGATCTGAGAGCAGCGCTTTGGCCGTAGCTGCTTCATCCAGCTGTGGGCATGGTGGTCGCATCCGCGTGTGCCTGTGCAGGATTTCTCAGCTGCTTTCTCATCCGACGGTTTTTCGCTCAGGAAAGCAGTGAAGGTGAAAACGTAAATGAAAATGCAAAGAGAGGCTTTAGAGCGAATAAATTGGAAAACAGACTTGGTGGAACAAGGAGAAAAGGCCCATGACACACAGGAAAAGTGCATGGTTAGAAATAGAGCTCAGCCAAAAATGAGCTTGTTGCATTTTTTTCCTCCCAAGACAATTAATGGATTGTTAGCTGCTATTTTCTTGAGGGGCTTTCTGGGTTACTCTGCCCGTGTTGCTCCCTCTGATTTTAATGAGGGGCTGGAACTGGTTTTGAGGTTTTGATTTTAATGAGGGGCTGCCTTGGCAGGTCTGGGCTGGTCCCACGCCGGGTGAGGAGGAGGATGGAGGGGGCAGAGCGGGTGCAGACCCGGCACGAAGCTCTTGGGGCGCAGCACCAGCCAGCGTCTGCCTCACCCAGAGGGTTTGCAGCTGGTCCCCCGACCCCAGGACATCTGCCAGAAAAGGGAGAGCCGCGGAGATTTTGAGGAAAACAACTGCCCACCAAGTCCCCTCGGCCCACCGGCCCTGGGGGCTGTTTGCAGCTGCGTGGGCTTGTTTATGGTGTTCCCTTCTGGTCGGGCTGCAGGAGCAGATTGCTGCTCCCCCTTGGCGGGCGGGCGGGCTCGCTCATGGACGCCTGTGTGACATAAAACAATGTGACACTTTTGCGCATGATGTCACACTCATACAAAAATACTCGTGGCTGTCCGCTGAGATCTTTGTACAGCCGCAGCCGGCAACAGCCAAATCTGGGGCATCTGCGGCCGTGGTGCCCACAGCAGTGAATTTCCATGTTGTCGTGTGCAGTTAATAATTTTACTCATCCCGAGCCTGTCTCCCGCAGGAGCGCGAGCAGCCAAACGAGGTTCTAACACCGCGAGATCCGATTTTTGCCAGCAATCAGCAGGGAGAGAGCGGGCAGCTGCAGCCACGGCTTGCGTGCGATGGGCAGGACGTCCGATGGTTTGGGGAACAAAATGGTTGCCACTTGTTGGTATGGTGCGCTGGCGTGACGGTGCCAATGGTAGTTGTGCACTAGGAGAGGACTGTCAGGGGGGGTAGGCTGCAAATGCCTTTTTTGACCTTTTCCTTCTCTCCCTGCCATTTGCATTTGCAAACGAGCCCTTCGGGGCCGTCCCATCGGGAAGGCTGAGCGCAGCCCTGTGCCTTGGGGAGACGAGTGTGCGCCCCGGGGAGACGCGGCTCTCCCCGCCATTTGCATTTGCAAATGAGCCCTTCGGGGCCAGCCCATCGGGAAGGCTGAGCGCAGCCCTGTGCCTTGGGGAGACGAGTGTGCGCCCCGGGGAGACGCGGCCTTGTGCTCTGCAGCGGCAGGGACGGAGGGAGAGGCAAGGCGATGCTCTTCGCAGCACGCTCCGGACAGCATGTGTGCGGGGAGGCAGAGCTGTGCTGTAGCCGCAGGTTGCGGGAGGGCCGTGGCCTCTCTTTTTGCAGAGATGCCTCTTCCAAATCCTTGTCTTCCTCTAAAAACTTGCCCAAGAGCTTCTCCGGGCACCCTGGGCTCCCTGCCC
>NW_010514739.1:2119-2945 GCF_000687285.1 Phaethon lepturus
TCCCCCTCCTGCCACGCGCCCCCGGTGGGACTGTGCTGCGCCTGCCTGCCCGGGGGGTGTACATATATACACACACACATATATATAAAAAAACTACATATACAGTCTTTATGAATCCTTTGCAAGGTCACCTCATGTGACAGAGCACATCAGCGCTTCAGCTAAGGCACGGGGATGATCCTGAAGGCTCATCCAGACGCCAGGCTATTGCAGGGGTCACTCCGGAAGCGTTGCAGCGTGGGGACATTTTGTGCCAAGGTGCATTGCGAATCGATGGGACGGGGACAGGCTGCCCGGGTGTAAGTGAGGAGGAGGAGGAAGAGGCGGAGGAGGAGCAGGAGGAGGAGAAGGCGGCGGCGCAGCCAGAAGGGGAGCGGGAGGGATGCGGGGCTGGTGGCCGGGCTCGGGCAGGGCAGCGGAGTGAGCTCAGCGCTGCTGGGACACGGAAGATGGGGACAGGATGATTTATAGCTTGTGCTCGGCAGAAAGGTTGGAGAGACGGGGACGAGCTGCGCACGGGGAGCGGCGCTGGCAGAAAGAGCAGTGGCAATATTTAGAGTTGCAGGGAAATGTTGTAGGTAAGTTTGCCGCTGAAGGATAGGATTTTCTGACTGACAGGGACAATACCTGGGGAGTGAGGCTGCTGCTGCTGGTTACAGATTACTTGACAGGGAAGCTCTGCCCTCCGCTCCCTGTCGTCCCCCCGCAGAGGCGAAGGAGCAGCGGTTTGGGCTCAGGGCAGACGCTGAGACACGGCTTTGTTCGCCTGAGATGCTCCTAATAATGTGGGCCCATTCCCAAACGCCTTAATTTCTCTTTATTCTCT
>NW_010514740.1:0-20587 GCF_000687285.1 Phaethon lepturus
TCCGCTCCGCTCCTGCCGCCGCCCGCGGGCGGGCGTCGCACAAATGTGATGCGGGTAAACAAAAAGCAAAAAAACCCCAAAATTAAAAAAAATCCACCAAAACCCCCAACCCGAACCCGGTGGTTGGCGTCTACCGAGCGAAGTTTTTACCGTCTTCCGTGCAGTTTGCTTAAGCAAGTGTCTCCTGACGGTTTGGTGCGCTGGGGGGAGGGGAGGAGGGCCGGTTTTTGGTGTGGTAAAGCAGCAGAATTGCAACACTTGCGGAGTGCTCTATCACCCTGCGGGCGGTGGGCTGCTCTGCCTGCCAAGGAGCCCCCGCACCGGCTGCGGTAGCGTTGAACCGCTGCTCTTAAGCGTTAAAATTAGGAGCCTGGTAAAGATGTCACATGGCTTGGGCATTATGAGGCTCAAGTCGCAGCTTTACATCTTTAAATAGCTACTACGGCAGGTTAAAAGTGTAGAGCCCAAAGATCACCTAAAATCGGGCGTCGGGGTAGATAAGCTGAAAACTTCTCTTCTCTTGGTGGTGCGAAGTCTGTACGTCCGAATGGCGGGCTTATGTTGTTATTTCGTGTTGCTGCCGAAGACCTTCTAAGCATAACCGTCAATGTGCAATTTGAGGTTAGACTACGAATTTTGTAACAGCTTCATAAACCGGGCAAAGCGGTCTGTCGGTTAACTCGGCATCCCTTTTGTTTCCTACACATTCAGATCCTGTGAGGTTTTTTTTTCCCTTTGCATACGTTTTGGTGGTTTTTGCCCACAGCCTGGAGGCTAAGCACTGCTGGGTCTGTGTTAAACAGCACGGTGCCTGAAGTGATGATCTGGGGGAAATGCTTTAACTGTACGTACCAGTATGGTATGGATGACAGAGGAGAAGCTCTAGTGAGATTAAAAGAGTCTGCTTAAGATAGCCCTCTGAGTCGGGAGGAAATGGTGACAAAGGATTTCAAGTTTTCCATAGGTCGATTCTAAGCAGTGACATTCTATGTCATGAACTGATAAGAAAGTAAATGTTTACTTACAAAGCAGAAATCTTCCAATCGTGGAAGTGCACGATACGCTATTTGCCAGAATCGGGCTTAAATACATGAGTTTCTTTTGCTCCTTCTTTAGTGGCTTAGTGTTATTCATAGAAAAATTCCCAAACAGGCCTCTTTAATGAAAGCAAGAGAGGTGGTAATTACAGGGTGAGAGACGGAATGGCAGTGTGCTAGCTATCGGCGGTCTCCCTGGGGAGAAGAGGGATCTTCCTGTGGCAACAGCTCGCTGCTACATGTGTTCATACTGGAAATACCACTACTTTCGGAGGAAAGACCTCTCCGGTACCCTGCAAAGAATAACGAAGTAAATGGTGATGATCACAACACTGTACATGACTACCACGATCATGTACCGTGGTGTACATAGCTGTTCCCGTTAGAAAATGTAATAAAGAAGCGTACTGATTCATGGACATACAGGTAAAGTCCTAAACTCAAATCCTTTGGTTGGGAGGGCTCAGGGAGCAAGCTCAGTGATACAACAGGCTCAGAGAAATGCAGCTTCATTGTATAAATGAATGTATCATTTGTATAAAGACGATGGTTGTAGGCGTGAGCTTCCACTGCATGTTCTGCAGATTGTCTTCCGTTTCTTTACTCTGCCACAAGGTGTAATCATGAATAATGCTTTGGGCTCGTGGAAGCAAAAGCCCTGTGGATGAGAGAGCATAAAAAAATAAGATATTGTGATGTGTCCAGATCTAAACATCTCCTCTTAGCCAAGAACACGGCATTGAAGTGTTGCAGGCTTCTCTGTTGGATGCTGTCGGTTTGTGATGCTTGATGTGGCACTGTCCAGAGAATGAAAATAAGTGTTCAGTGTGGTTGGAGCAGAGTGTTATCACAAATAAGAATTTCTCATGAGAGAAATACAAATTATGTGCGTGGATTCATTAAGAGCAGGTATTAAGGATCCTTAAGTTTCTTAGCAGAATAAACAGAAGTCCGTTTTGGACTTGGGGGATAAGGATGTATTGAAATGGTGAAGCTGAGGTGCAGCTTCCATGTTCCTGACAGGATGCAGCATATACTGGAAGGTAGCACATGGTGAAGATAAAAAGGGAAGAGCAGATTTTTCTGTAGGGTTTTTAACTTTCTGATTTTAGGACCAAAATACCGCTGTACTTGATAGTTGAGTTTTGGAGGATTTTCAGATTTTAAATCGAATGTGTGAAGAAGCTCCACCTAAAGAAAAAGTTAAAGAACTGTTCTCTTAACTCTCCTGTCGTAGGAGGAGACATGAGTCTAGAAAGGGAGATCTCGCGCATTGGTGTCACCAAGCAGAGCGCTTGCAGCAAAGGTGTGAAATGGGGGGAAAAAGTCTGCAGGGAGGTGTCTGTTACTCAAGGTTCTTATAAATTATGCCCCATCTAAGAAGCTGTAAACAAATTGCTTTGGTGGTCTCAGTTGATCGTCAGGTAGAAGTAGAGAGATACCTAATGCAAAATCCTCCTTGGTAAATGCAGTCAAATTCAGTAATAACTTAAAGGGCATGTGAGGGGAAAACATGTAAACATTACCGAAATATCTTCAGGAGCAAGCAAATACGTTAATATTAAAAACTTTCATTGAGGGCTGTAAATTCATTTCTCAGTATGCTGAAATATGCTGTTGAATGCAACTTTCTGCAAAGTGAAAGCAACTGTGTCCCATTTTGTATGTGAGATTTATAATACTGATGACTTACAGCAGCAAAGATTAATTGTCATGTGCTTGGATCTTGCAGGCATCTGTATCATTAAGTGTTGATCTTATCTCGGTGTTTTACCCCATGTCAAATATAATCTGGCTGTGCTACTGAAACAAACACTTAAACTCAGTGGTTAGTATGACTTAAAGCTATGTTTTTAGCTAGTTAACGTAATTGTTATAATATTTCACTTACAACTGATGTGGTAAATAACATCTTTATTCTTACCTGCATATTGTCACTACTGCTGGATTTCCGGTAACTGTGGGAGGGAGGAGAGGGAAGGAAGGTGGCAGGTAACGTTTTGCCTAATGCTTTTGGAAATAATTTTTCCCTCCTTGCTTTCTGTGCCAAAATGAAAGCCAGGCATTCTGTGTTTTCTGCAGCCTGTGATGATGGTCCCAGGCACAATGATGGCAAGTCTGCTGTTGCTCGTGTTGGTTGTCTGCTTCTCTTAGAAGCTTGTTAGGAAAGCTGGGAATTTGTAGGGAACTAGGCTGTGGTCCTTCAAATCATATCACCCCCGAAGATAGAAGAAAATTGATAGAAGTGGGTTTTTTAGTAATTAATTTTGAGGTGAAGAATGGACTGCTGGAGACCTCACCTACAGTGTCAACCAATAAGTTGAATATATTTAGAAGAAGAGAATGAATGCCTAATGAAATTGAGCATACTGTACAAGCTTTTTGGTTTGGGTTTTTTTTTTTTTAAAGGCAACCTAAAAAACCCCAACCCCCCTGCCCCTGGAATCTGTAATCACCATCTGTTTCTTGGATGATTACAAGTTGATCTAAAAATTTAGCAGCGCCTGACTTCTCAATGGCACTTGCTGCCTGATAAGCAACTGGAACAATAAGAATATATGGTTCAAATTACCTTTCCCCCCAGCATATTGCAGAGTACATCAGAAAGAGCGTACTTTCCATGAGTGAAGAAGTCCACAGATTATGAACTCCACAGCCTCCTTCAACTGCTCACATGAGGCACAGTGAGCCTGATGGTACTGTTGCACTCTTGTTTCTGGCTTGATCTTTTTAACAAAGGTGGAACAACACGAGGACAGAATAAAAGGAGTGAGAGTCATGGGACTCCTCTGTTCACCAGTGCAACTCCTGCGTTCATTCACTGTTAAAGTTAGAAGTGTGGGGATGGAAAAAAAAAAGCATGACCAGTAAATGCATCTTTCCCTCTTATACATACTAAGATATATTTGATCACATTAGGAAAGCTTCTGGATCTCTACAGAAAGCTATAAAATGTCTGTGCTCTTGTCAGTTTTCAGTTTGGGCTTTTTTCTTAGCTAACATACTTGTCTTTCCTGTTACAAACTTTTATCCAGACAAATGCACAAATAGCTCGCTTATTCATGCCTGTCCTTACATTTTAACATGGTGCTGGAGAGCTTGTTAGGTAAATGTGTACCCTCTCAGCTTGCGGCATAAATCAAGTTTCTTACTATTGACTTACCTAGCTTCCTTCCTGAGAACTTCCTATTCTGAAACATTGTACATTTAGGAAAATGACACTGAAAAGAGCTTATTGAGTAGATCATTAGAAAGATGAATCCTAAAATAATTAAAAGCTAGGTTATGGCCTCTGGAGTAAAAACTCCTCACTTGTGTTTGTAACCTTTAAAGGGGGGTTATCCACAAAATGAAATCCACAAAAATGAACCCACAGCACATGCTACTAGCGATAGATCTTTATAAGTTATGGAGTTGATAACTTCTGGGTCAATATTTTTAATATAATCTTAAATGATGAAACTAGTGAAGCCCTGAGGATATGGAATGTCAACTCACATCACCGGCTGTCAGCACAACAGGTTGGCTGGAAACTGTCTCAAGACAAGGAGGCTACTCAGCAGTTGTGTTGTCAACTGTGTTGCTAGTATTTGTATTTAATGCAGAAATCATTACTGCAATTGTGCTCTAAGTGGCTTTTCAAAATGACTGAGACAAAGTAAAACTGAAGTTACTCATCTTAGAGTTAATTTGAGATTCCTAACGGTGAGCTTGCAAAAAAGACCAACAAACCTTGTTAATTGTTTAATGGAGGTGGTGGTAGACTACATGGGAGAAGGCTCTTTCTAAGAAGCAGGAAGAAACAACGCATTAAAAAGCATTGATTACAGCAGAGCAGATAATAAAGCAATTAAAACTATTTTAAAATAAAGTCAACTGGGCACTCGGCCCAGATGTTTGTGTATAGAAGGAAGTAGAACAGGAAGAGCTATTTATTGAAAATTTGGTTCTTTTTTGGGTGTCAAGCTGTGTACTGCAGAAATTAATTTGATACTGCTTTTGTGTCTGAGTGGATGGACTAGTAAAAATACAAATTGTAAATATTTATTATGGTTAGGTTAAAGGTAGTAAACATTCCTGGATGAAATACAAATGTGAGTGATATTTCATGTCCTTCTCTGAACTATTGAAAGGGTCATGTACAATCGCTTCTGTTAGGGATGAGACAGGAAGAACTATGAAAGGAGCTCTGATAGCTGTTTCAAAGCTACTTTTCTGTGGTTTCTTCAGCTCTACAAGGTAAGGTGCTGCAAAGGCTAGGGGTTTTTTTGCCCACGGGTTTTTGAAACTGAATTTCATTAACCACAGTGGGGAGGGCTGGGCAATGTTCAGCGAAGCAAACAGGCAGCACAAATTTGTTTTGCTGACTCAACTTATCTTGTTTGAGTATCCTGCACCAGATGTCGTGGTTTAGCCCCAGCCAGCAACTAAGCACCACGCAGCCACTCGCTCACTCCCGCAGTGGGACGGGGGAGAGCATTGGGGGAAAAAACTCCTGGGTTGAGATAAGAACAGTTGAACAGGACAGCAAGAGAGAAGGAAACAACAGTGATAACAATACTGACAAAGGAATGCACAAGAACAAGTGATGCCCAATACAGCAATTGCTCACCACCTGGTGATCAATAGCCCATTCCCAAGCAGCGATTCCTGCCCCCCGGCCAACTCCAGTTTATGTACTGGGCATGACGTCGTATGGTAGGAAATATCTCTTTGGCCAGTCTGGGTCAGCTGTCCTGGCTGTGTCCCCTCCCAGCTCTCTGTGCACCCTCAGCCTTCTCACTAGCAGGCCAGCACGAGAAGCTGGACTGTCCTTGACTACTCAGCAACAACTCAAAACATCAGCACCTTATCAACGGTTTCTCATCCCACATCCAAAACACAGCCTCACACTAGCTTCTGTGAAGAAAAACAACTCTATCCTGGCTGAAACCAGGACAAGATACCTTAAGAGTTTCTAGGGGGGATTTTTTTCAAATTCCTTGCTCATTAAAGCAGACACTTGCATTAGGCCCATTGGCCAGAGCTTGGTAGATATTTGTTTTCCTCCTGTAGTTTCAGGGTGACAAACTTTGGTTAATACAAGCGACTCCCCTTATTGTGCAGTTCCTGCTGTACAGTCCTGTTTTCTGCTCTTCCTTGAAAACATCTCATGCAGTAGGGTTCCATAGGCTAGCTGTACGTTATACAACTACGTGACAGCTTTGGAGTAAGGTGAAACTACCTATTATTTATGGATCTTCAGTGTAATCTTGCCAGAGCTAAACGCTCAGAGTTGTAGTCATGCTGGCTTGCAGACATCTTGACTCGTTGAAAGGTTAGTCATCTTTGTTGAACTATGAGCTTTTAAATGCTTGAAAGAAGTACACATTCATCTTCATTTTCTCCTGACTTATAAGTGATTATGACAGCTGTTGTGGGTAATGGACCCCATTATTTTATGTTTACTCCCAAGGCCTATTGCTATTTTTTCAACTTTTTATACTTGATGCTTACTATTTATGTCTAACAAAAGTCCTGATTTCTCTTCCTTGTTTTCAGTGTTGGTAAAGCACATGTTTACACTTAACAAAATAGCTGAAGCAGTCTAAGAAATTGCTGCCTTGGCTATGGGATGGTAATGGCAAACCTTGTTAGTTTTCATGGTCTGCATCCTGATATGTGGTGAAATGGGTTAGCTCTGAATTGTTGAGATGGTAACTTCTTGCATGTGGTTTGCTATGTGAACATCTGTCTTATGATCTTCCTATAGAGCCCGGGCTGTTCTATAATAAGTTAATTAGTTTTGTGTTGAGAGATTGTTTAATAAGGGTGTTGTGAAAATTGTTTGAAGTAGCTGAATGCTGTAGTGATGGATGTCACAAGCTGAAAAGAAAGCGTTAGTTTTATCTTCAAAGAGCGGGGTTGAATAGTTTGCAGTAAAAATACTTAATGGCCATACACCTTTTAGAGTACTTATTTTTCATCAAGCTTGGTGAACAACTACCTTGTGTACTGAGGCAAGGTAATTAGTCTAATCCAGCTCTTTTGTCTGCATTGTAAGTTCCCTAGGCACCCTTAATTTTCTTAACACAGCTGTGAGTAAATGCATGATCCTTCTAGATTGTAAGACAAAAGTGAAGAAATCACATTCCTTTATGTGGCATTATGAGAAAGCCTGTGGAGCTCCTTGGTGAGGCTGAGACTTGCAGAACCACCGTGCAGCTACTTGAGCTAAGTGGTTTTACCTTTCGCTTTTCCTAGTCTCTCTCTTGAGGTGTCAGTTGTACGCTGTCTTACCTCTCGCAACTCTGCTATTCCTCTGTTTGCATTTTATCAATCAAGTCTCTGCCATTCCAGTCTTCCTAGTTAACAAGTTCAGCCATATCTGTTTTCCTTATCAGTAATTACCCAGCTCCAAGATAATAATCCAGCAAAAATAATACGTTTTGAGGAGTTTTTAGATGGACCATAATTCACTGAAGTTCATCGTCCAGCCATGCAAACAGCTGTTCCAGCAAAAAGAATGTGGAGTTGGTGCAAAAGCAGAAGAGATGGGGCAAAATAACTTCTTGTGAGGAAGTGCCAGCTTAAGCTAGCATAACGTTAGTCAAGCCACAGCCTCCATAATACCGAAGCCAGCTAAAGCTGGGGCTGCTGGACTTGTTTCCACTCTCTCTCTCTGGCGCTGATCTGATCCTGTAGTTAAGTTCATTTGGGGTGATGTGCTGGAGGAAAAACTAATGCAGAAGAGTGAATAGGGTGGGGTTTTTATACCACAACAGCCCATATCCACAAGTGTCAGTCCCAGCTTAAAAGAGCTGCAAACACGCTGCAGGGAGGGTGGAGGGAAGAAACTGATGTATGTGTACTTTAAGGTGAGTTTTTTGTAGTTGCTTAGGAAAATTGGAGGGACTTGGATAGCACTGGTGTGTATTCTTTGACTGACCAGTGATCTCCTATCTACAGCTCAGTGTCATATTTGGTAGCCTGGAGTTATACTGCTGCCTGTAGCAAAAAACACTTGAGTAGAGAATGGTCTCAGAGTTGAAAGTGCAGAATCCACAGTGAGAGTTCTCAACTATTTTAACCTTTTGAAATAGTCACGTATTTCATAAGAAACACAACTGTCTATATTGTACCTAGTGGTTTCTGGTAATGTCTTGGTCTTTGGAACATGCTGAGCAATCTAACTTCATAATTTGATGTTATCCAGGTAGAGAGTAAAAGTCTTTATAAAGAAGTTGTAATTTTTGAAATTGTGTTTAAACACCAACATTTGGAAAACCTTCTAAACAATAGTAATTCTTGAGAATCCTACATTAAATGTTCTGTTGTAGGATGCCAAGCCTATGGCTGTAGCAGTCAATAACTTTTTTGGGAGGAGGGAGAGAGGAAAATACCCAACTTGCTTAGCCTAAGACCAGACCAGTCAAACCAAAGCAGCTTAGAAACAATTGTATTATACAGAACTGAAACTGAGCAATATCTGATTAGCTTGTGGTGCCAAGCCTTCATAATTCTGTTACTAAACTAATAGATCTGATACAATGCCCTTCATCTGTGGCATGTCCTGTTGCAAAGCAAACTTAAAGCTGCTTTGCAGAGTTGTTCTGCTTTGATCGTGTTGCCCAGTGTTTTGTAGACCCTTGCTAGATCATTTAGTACCAAAACCATTTTTGGTACAGCTGGATCTGATGTCATGGTGTTGCTGGCTGTGTTTCCATTTGTTCAGTGTACTTGGTTTTCTCTCTCAGCCATGTAAGTTGTCTGTAGTTAGTGTTTACTGATGCTATGGTGTGGCCCTTATGGGTTGGGTTCTGGATGTTTATAACCAAAAACTTTCTAGAGGACCTCAGAGAAAAATACTACAATTATGTAATTGCCAGGGCCTTTAGTGTGCAAATCTGATGTATTATGGTTGCCTGGAGCTGAGCAAAAATCGGAAGACTGACATAACAAAAGCAAGGTTGCTAATCTTGAGCTTCCTGCTTCAGTCTTTCTAACTTTCTGTATTTTGATCTAAATGTAGAGCCTTGTCTGGAAAACCAAATTGCAAATTGTCGAAAATTTAGAAGGCAGTTGAGTGAGCAATGGGGATATCTATTTTAGATTTTGAAGTTATGATCCTAATACTGCCTTTTGCTTTTTTCTGTTTTGACTAAAGGCTTAATGGCAGACGAGGTTACTTCTGGCTTCTGTGTAATTCTGAGAACAGTGGCACAAACACTTGCATTCAGGGTAGTAGTTCTAAAATTTTCATGAAGTATTGTTATTGGCAAATGATGAAAACAATCACATGCTGTTTGGGTAGATCTCTCTTCTCTGGAGTTTGTACTTGTCATGTACTATTCTGTTTCTATGGGTTTTCTGTACTTTTTCAATCCTGAAAGAAAAATGTGATCTCTTCCAGACTTATACAAACAGCCTGTATAAAGATATGCGACGCTAGTTTTAAAGGCTGTATACAAATCAGTTCTTGATTCATAAAGTAAATATCTGAGACTTTGGTCCAAGTAGTGATAATATTTAAAGGCTTATACTCGAAATAAAATCATTTTTACAGTAAGTTCTTGAAGAGGAAGTACTTATCAACACATTCTGTCTCAGCTGGCTATTCAAAAGAGCTGGTTGTCTTTCTGGGAAAGATAGCAGTCTCAAACAAGCTGACTTCACTGGAAAGCCCATGCCCAACCTCCTCCTCAGTCACCACAAACTTGCAGTTGGAGGACTCAGAAGTGACTCACTTGAACTGAAATGCAATGTCAGATGCTCGGTGAGGTGCTGCAGCTCAGCACCACCCTCTTGTGCAGCAGCTTGGGATGGATGCAAACTCTGGCTTCCCTGCTGCTCTCAATGATTTTCTTCCCTCTGGTGATAACAAGGGTAGCAGAGGAGGATAGAGAAATTTTCTGGCATAATTATTCTTTTGCATCTTAAGGAGAATTGTCAAATTAGTGAGTTTTCACTCTGACTCATGCTTCACTTGCAATCTGTGATATGTAAACCAGCCTTCTCCTGTGCTTGCATAGTGGACAGGACCAACCAAACAAGAAAAGCTTTCTGGGTATTCCCCCAGCCCACAGAAGACAAGTGGTAAAGCTAATTTACAGAAACAAAATCTTGGTCCTTGTTAACGAACACATGTACCTGCATGCAGGCGAAGAGCACTGCAGCCACTGTTTTCAGAACCTCTTGCCCATTTCTGTGGACGCAGGGAGTTCCTGATATGGCAGTTTCTCCAGCTGTTATTTTGGGCTTCAGCTGATTCGACAGTGCTGCTTTCCCTCTCCTACCTACAGCTGCAGGCTGTTGTAGCTGGTTATTTCATTTGAGTGAGCAATGTCCTTTGGGCTATGTTGGCTCAGGGATGCTAATAGGGTTCAGATGTCTCTGGGCTCACAGAATCCTGCACTCCTTGTCCCTTCTCAGCTTGTTCTGTTGCAGTACATCAAAGCAAAACAGTATTTAAATCTTGAGCATCTTTAACCTTGCTAGTGCTCTGTGCCTTTTTCTTGGTTGGAGTGGGGTGGGGTTTTTTCCTTTTCCATCACATGTCCCAAGACCACTTGTTGGGGTTTTTTTTTCCCCCACATATAGCAATTATCTGAGGTGAGTAATGGTGTTTTTAGTTCACTTTTCAAGTTAGTTACTCTTCAGACATTATTTTGTACTTACAGAATCTTTCGGAGAAGGTATATTGCAAGCTTCTCCTTGGAAGGTGTCATTTTTTAATATTCATATCTTATTGAGGAAATCTTTCAGGCTTTCATATTTAAGTTATCAACTTTTTCATTTTCCTGTGAATGACTTCAGAGGTTTTCTGGTTGAACATGACTTGCTTCACAATTAAAGGCTGAGCACCTAAGAATTTACTGGTAGACCCTGAAAGCAGTGAATCGTCATGTGTGATGTGTTGATTGCCTGAAAGATGAAGGTCCATTGGGATGTGAACAGCAGTGACTTTTTTACAACGGGCTTGTTCTTGCTAACTAATCCGGAGTGATGTGCCTGAGATCTTGTCCACACCATTATAAATGCCCTTCAAAATGCAGAGACTCTTCTTTCCCAAAAAGCCACATTTCTGATCATTCTGCAATAAAACATATGTAATGACTGGTAGTTTGGAGGGTGTCTTTGTGCTGCTGAAGTGGCTAAGCCATCTTATGTTACTTGGCATGTAAAAATGCTTGTTATCTGCTTGTCTTAAGAGTTACTAGGGGGAGGAAACCCTTCTTGTTTGGTGTTATCACAGGATGCTGTACTATTCTTGTGGCAGCATAATGCTGAACAAAAGTCCAGAAATTAACTTTATTAAGAACAGAGGGAGTCAAGGGGTATAGAAATGGGGCTAGCTGGCGGACAGTAATTCAGTCACTTAAGTAGCTGCTGCTATGTATGTATGTTTACCTCAAAAACAAGGCTAAAAATCATTTTAGAACTACTGTTTTTAACTTGGTGTTTAAGGGAGCCTGTGTTGCTTTGTAAATAAAGTGGAATTAAAATGTGGTGGCTTAAATCAATGTGTATTACTTTTTGTAGTTGAGTTGGCCAAAGGCATAGACATCCTTTTACTCAACTGATGGGAAGTAACACCTTAATCTGCTTGCTTTTATTTGTGGTGCCCTGGGGCCCTTTTTTGAACTGAAGGCATCGAGGAGATATGTCACATATAAACATGTAACTAAGATTTCAGGGTTGCTTATTCTTCAGTCAAGCTCATTCTGACCAGTATTAGCCTCTTGATAAGCAAAACCAAAAGGCACCTGGATTGTTTGTGTCTTGCTGATAGACTCCTGACATACAGTGTGTTCCTCAAAAAACAACAAAAGCGGGGGAGAAACGAGGAGGGGTAAGGTTTGAACTGTAATGTGAACATTGGACTTACTGGTCAAAGTCTTTGAAAAAAGTTAACTTGGGAGATTAACTGATTTCTGACATGGCAAGGACTGCTTGTATTTTAAAAATGAAACCCTAGGCCCTTTGTTAAAGGAAGAACATAGATTTGGTTGTGTAGAGTTATCAAGATGTAAGTCGTATAGCTGCTCATCAAGACAAGTGTTTTTCCTGCAAATGCTTCCCTGCTTTTCTTCACCTGCTACTGAAAAGTGACTTAAGCAGTGGTGCGAGCTGGCGTGGATCACTTGTAGCATTGAATTTCATCATCCATCTTGAAGTTGGTGGAAGAAGCAACAGAGAGCTGAGATAGCAAAGCATGATCCTTGAGCTACATGTTCTCCACTGCTTACCATTCCTTCCTAGCTGACAAGTTTGAGCTCGGAACTGGTTTGTCAGATTCATGCTAGCTATGTTTTCAGCAATTTTTTCCCCCCTTTATTTCATAGGCTAAGGAATTGAACCCTAAAATATGTTTTTCAGAGAAGCTATTGTGTGTCACCTCTCCTGACACACAGCTCTGAGGAATGCAAATACTTGACTTTCTGGATACTGTGGAGTGTATCTGAAGCTTTGCTCTGTGATTCTGATGCACTCCATTTTTTCCATACCAGATTGCAACACGGGTTAATAGTAGTTATCCGGACAGTCATGTTTTTCCCCCTCTCCTCACATGCTTGATGTGCCAAATATTTTAAATCTAATTCTGTGGGTTGTAACCATATAGGGTACTTAGTTTATGAAAGTGAAATCTTGGTTGTTGAAATGTATTTAGTCCAGGAATGCTAAAACTTGTTATAGTATTGTTGATACAGTTGTGTGATACAGTAATCTCTCTACAATTTGTGCCAAACTTGTTAATCGCTCTTAGAAAAACATGCATGTCTCTGACAAATCTAATTTCCAGTGTTAGCCAAGCCTTCAGATATATCTAATGGCTTAGAGGTTGAGGCAGGCTGGACAGAAGTGTCCAGTCATACCTTCTGCGTTTAATGTTGTTTGGGATTGTTTTGCCGTAATGGCTCTTCCAAACTGAGGCTTCAGGGACCTTTTTTTAACAAGAAAAGCAGGAATGAAGACACTCAGCTTTTAGACTTCTTGAACATAAAGTAAACAGTGTGTGGTGAGTCATAGTGCTACCACTACATAACTGAGGAGAGTCTGCAATTTTTAAAATATTTTAATTTTTTATTTTAGAAATAGACTAGTCAAAAGATTCATTGTTGAATTTTACTGTATTTTCCAGGGCAGAACATCTGATTTTCTGTCTGACTAACCTATTGCATTGTGAAGTGTTTTCTAAAGCCTTGAGATCCTGTGCATTTACCTATATTTGCTTAAGTAATGCAAGGAAGAAAGTGCTCTGGAGAATCTGACCAGGGCTTCTGGTGGAGTTGGTAGGATTCACTGTTGCACTAGCTACCTGTTTCACAGCTCCCTCTGTGAGCAGACAGCTTTGCAGCTACCCTGGGAAGGCTTATTAAATGAAATGGTGATAGAAATGTGGTCAAACAGATCCAGCCTAGAGTTCTACTCTTAGACTAGTCATTCTGGCCCAGGTTACAGGCAGTGAAATCTGCTCTTAAAGCATACAAGGTGACTGATCAGATAGAGGTGCTTATCATGTGACTGTCTAAAGTTTTGGAAAGATAATTGCCACCAAAAATACGAATGAAACAAAACACAGTGCAAGATGGCTTCAAAGCTGAGTTAAGCTCACAGCCAATGGAAACTCTCCACAACATTGTTAATCATCTTTAACTATCCAGGCTATGACTGAAGAATAGTTGCATTGTGTTATTGGAAATACAAAATATTTCCTGTGTGAATATAAACATCTTTTACATAAGTGACACTTTCCTTGTCACTTCGCTCCAACACTATGAAATTAAAGGCATTTGATTAATCTTGTTAACTTTTCATGGTGATTTACTAATGAACTATTTCAATTATTTATTAGCTGTCTCTTCTTTTTTTTCCCTCCAAGGGCTACTTAAGTTCAGGAAGCACGAAATAACTAACCTGAAGCTAGTAAAGCTGTAGTATAATATCTTTACTCCTGAAGATTTCTAGAGATCTACAGCTGGTGTTGCATCTTCTCTCTTCCCCTTTGAAAGGGGAAGAGGATGTATCCCAGGACAGAGGGGAATTTCATTTGGGGTTTTACATGTTTTGGGACAGAGTTATGTTTCTCTGATTTATGGTTAAATAAAGGCGTGGCCTCATCATCAGAGTGGGCAAATGTGATGGAGCAGGAGCCAAAGGGGAGGTCCTGTCTAAAGCCTCAGATTCCTGGGTTCCCCCTCTGCCAGCAGTGCAAGTGTGGCTATGTGGTCAGCCAGATCAGCTGCATGTCCAGCAGAAAACCAAACCTGTCTGGAGGTGGAGAGGGAAGAGCAGAGGGGTAACGGGGGGGGGATGCGAGTTGCTCCTCTTCAATGAGCAAAATGACTTCATTGTCCTTGTGGCCTTCTTAAGCGCTGGTAGGAGCAGTTAGTGGGCAAGACAGCATGTTGGGAGTTGGGCTGTGTGATTCCTTGCTGCAGAGGAAAGGCTAAGTCTCTAAGCCACCTGTGAACCAGAGCCTCTTCTGGGCTGTATTTGTTTCTATCCCTGCACAGAGGCTAGTGACTTAGAAACTTGGAAAGTGTTAATTCTGGTCATGATCAAGAGGAGGAGCAACAGAAGAAAAAAGTGAAATCTAAGTCAGCTGCTGCTTGGAGTTTCTGCTGGTATAAGCTTTATCATCAGACTTATCCTAATAAGCCAGTTTATTCTTGAGCTTAGAATCATGGGGTAGTTTGGATTGGAAGGGACCTTCTAAGGTCACCTAGTCCAACTGGCCTGCAATGAGCAGGGACATCTTCAACCAGATCAGGTTGCTTAGAGCCCCATCCAGCCTGACCTGGAATGTCTCCAGGGATGGGGCATCTACCACCTCTCTGGGCAACCTGTGCCAGCGGTTCACCACCCTCATCGTGGAAAACCTCTTCCTAAGATCTGGTCTCAATCTATCCTCTTTTAGTTTAAAACCGTTACCCCTTGTCCTATCGCAACAGCCACTGCTAAAAAGTCTGTCCCCATCTTTCTTACAAGCCCCCTTGGAGTACTGCAACCCCATCTTTCTTACAAGCCCCCTTGAAGTACTGGAAGGCTACAGCAAGGTCTCCCCAGAGCCTTCTCTTATCCAGGCTGAACAACCCCAACTCTCTCAGCCTGTCCTCCTAGGAGGAGAGGTGTTCCATCTCTCTGATCATTTTTGTGGCCTCCTCTGGACCCGCTCCAACAGGTCCATGTCTTGCCTGTGCTGAGGGCTCCAGAGCTGGACGCAGGACTCCAGGTGGGGTCTCACCAGGGCAGAGTAGAGGGGCAGAATCACCTCCCGCGACCTGCTGGCCACGCTGCTTTGGATGCAGCCCCAGGATACAGTTGGCCTTCTGGGCTGCGAGAGCACATTGCCGGCTCATGTCCAGCTTTTCATCCACCAGTGTCCCCAAGCCCTTCTTGGCAGGGCTGCTCTCAATCCCTTCATCCCCCAGCCTGTACTGATACTGGGGTTGCCCTGACAACAAGGTGCAGTAAGTGATAAAGAGATCTCGGCAAACTGTTCTCCTGCATCTTTGTCAAGACGTGTGAAATTATTGTTCTTTTTTCAGTTAGTCCTTTGAGACTCCTTCCTGGCATTATGTGAGACTATGGAAAGTTGTCTTTACAGAAAAGAAATTGTATCCTTTTTTCCATGCTTAGAGTCTCTTACTTTCTATTTTTGAATGTGCATCACTTACACTTCTGTGTCTGTGTCCGTTTCCAGTCTAGGGCTGTGTTTTAGTAAATCTTTCCCCTGAGGGACAACTTATGCTTACTCTGAATAACAATTTGCTGGATAGGTAATGCTAAATTAGCTTGTTTTGCATCTACATGTCTTTAGGGACTCTGACTATATGGTCCCAGTAGGAGTCTTGGAAGGGGTAGCTTTAACTTGTGGTTCAGTTTTAGAACCTTTTTTTTTCTTCACTTTTACCTCCTTTCAGCAGCAAGAGTTATTGGTCTGGGTTCCTATTCTTTCCTTCCTTTTTTCACCATCCTCAGTATTGTACCCTTGGTTTCCTTCCTTTTTTCACCATCCTCAGTATTGCACCCTTGGCCAAGCTGTTTAACTTACCAATTCAGCAAGAAGAAATACTGTTTTAGGAAGGAGGAGATATTTTTAGGAAATTAAGTAATTGGTTTCTGGTGGGATCTGACAAGTGCCAGAGCCAGTGCAAAAGGGGTAGGCAGATTAGAGTGCAGGGAGTGGCTGAGCAATGAGTCTGTCCCACTTGTGATGGGAGTAAATTGTTGGGTTTAGTGCCTTGCATCCCTTCGGCCTCATTCTTTTCAGCTTTAACTTCACTCATATTGGGTACACTTGCAAACTCTCACAGCAGTACTACTCTATAGCTGCCTGCAGGTATAATTTTTACAGGGGCAAAAGAAGTAAGAGGACTCTACTTGAAATTACATACGTTTTTCTGTGCAGCTACAGTGCACTGCTGTGTGTTTTATATGGTACGTCCAGTAGTTAACTGAGTTACTAAAAAAAACGCCAAAACTTCTATTCTGCATCTGCTGCTGTCCAACACACCATTTTAATTTGTGTCTTTATTCAGAGACTGACATAAGTCTCTTCTCTGCCACTCAATAAAAGACATGCTTCAAATTTAAGTGGTTTCTCCCCCAAATGACCTACTTGTTTTTTCTAATGTGGTCTTTCTACTAAACTGTGCCCCATCAGTACAAATTGCAGCACATCAGCAGCACTCACTACCTGTGGTATAAGGTAAGGGGATAAACTCTGATCAAGCCCTTCTCAACTGTGTCTGTGGCTTTAATAAAAGGAGGCCCAGTTCCTACAGCCTAGTTTATGCTGGCTCTAGTGTTTGTCTGATCATCCAGTAAATCAATTCAGCTTGCTAAAAGGCCAGAGACTAATCTGGCAAAAAGTCAGTGTTTCGGGCTCTTGCTTTGCTTTTTCTGGGTTCATAGGCTGAATCAACTTGCTTTCTGATCCAAGGGGTTGGTAGAGAGGGAAAGGAGAAAGGCAAGACTGTTCCCGGTTGCCAACTGGCAAACCATGTAATTCAGCTCACCTGTGAGGTAGAAGGCTGGAAACCTGCAGCCTGAGCTGATGGTCACTGCTGGGTGCTGGCTGGGTTGCTCTCCACCAGCTGAGCTCAGCAAAAGGCCTATCAAATGCCAGAGGGGTAGGAGTCTGGATTGGGCCATCAGGCTGGTTTAGATGGCCTTGGAGCTACAGTCGGAGAAGATGATGAGCAAAATTGCACTGTAGTGCTGCGTTGTCTTGTACAGTATTGTTTTGAGTTTTAAGCAGTTATTCTGATGAGTATTTTCACTTTCTTATGCTGTTAGGCTTCCATACATCAAACTTGATACCTGGCAGTACTTTATGTACTAATGTGCTTTCTAGACCAGATTCTAGGCTATGCATAAGTTTGCACAAAGCAGATGCAATATAATATTCTAGCTTTTCTTTAATGACAGCAGGTCTCAGTGTGGGCTTGAGGACTCTGCAGAGTTGAGTTGACTGCAGATAGGACATGTGCATCAAATAATTCCAGAGTATTATGGACTGGCTACTGAACCAGTGATGTGTTTTGGGCCCCCCCCCCCCGCTTTCTTCTTTACAATTGTTTCTGTAAGAGTTGTTTCAGTCATGGCTATCTACCTAAATTTTTTTCTTTTTCTCATAACCTGGATGTTCTCTGATACTTTAGGTCAATAAAAGACTGTCATCTGAAGATCTCCAGAGAGAATTGTGACCGCATGTATGTGCAAATGTTCATGGGAGGTGTAATAATCCCTAGCTTTCTTGGTATGTGGCCAAACTAGCTTATCTCATTTTGATGTTGTGTGATAAAGACTTTTAGTTATTGTGCTTGGTTTGAACACTTCCTTCTCCTTTCAGTATTTTCTGCAGAATGCTATTGTAAGAGCTATGTATTAGTGCATGTCAAGACTCCGATGAGCAGTAAACTTGAATGAGGTTTTTGGACAAGAATTTTGATGCTTGGCTCTAGCATACTTGTAGATAGCTAGCACTGGTAAGTAACACTACCAAGCACTGGTAAGTGCTTGAGAATTTCCATTTTGTCTCTATAGGTTAAATTTCATACTTTAATTCAAATCTTGGATGCTAGCTATAGTTTGTTTGTGTTAGGTGTCACTAGTGCCTTGCTTTCCTATGGTTCAAGAAGCCTGGAAATGTAAGAGTTTGGTACCTTTTGCAAAGCTGTTACTAACATATTTGAAATTTAGGTGACATTAAGTATGTCTGACTGTGTGTCTACAAAATGCAAATGTATTGGTGGTGAGGTAGACAGCTACAGTTTTATATGCAACAAAAGAAAATTGTAAATATCGTACCAAAAGTGGAGAAATGGCATATTCGAATACATCCTTGTAATTTCAGGGGACTTAAAACGCAATCAGTGGTTTTGGCAGATGGCCAAGGGCACAGGCGGCTTCTGGAACTCTTCCAGCTGCTAATGGAGTGTGGATTCTGATTAAATTTAACTGTGGCCACTGAGTCTTGGTCTGCATGTTTCTGTATGTGTTAAAATGTATGTTTTTTCTAACTATTGATATTTCACTTAATCTATTTTAATACGCAAAGGCAGCTGTACAGTGTCCTCATGACGTGGATCTCTCCTATATGTTCTGTCTCCTACAGGTTAAGCACAGTAAAGACTGAAACACTAGCATTATGTGAGAGAATGCAGTCCACTGATTCACATTTTCTAGGGTTCTACTATAAAAACTAGCCATTCTAAAAGTTTTAAAATATTTTTGTGTTGGCAACCTCAAATGCTCCCAGGAAATGTTGCTGCATTAGCTATATGAAGTCTATTCTGTTGTTGACCTAATTAACTGGTTAAAAAAAAATAATCTAATATAGCAGAATTATGTGTGGTGGATGGGGCCTTTGACAAGACTTCAGACTTGTAGTTTGGACACAAGCCTGCTGGATCATTTGCCTGCTCATCCATTTTGCTACAGCTGAAATGGTTGCGAAGAAAAAGAATGATAGGGCAATCCTATCATGCTTAAAGATATGTCGCTGTAGGGAAGAACATATTAAAACAAGGTGGTAGGATGAGGTTATCCTTTTAATTTAGTTTGGAAGAAATGGGGAATATCTCAAACTTCAGACCCCAAAGAGTAAACACATAAGAATTGCTAGGCTGATGTCAAAGCCAAGTTTTTAGTTCTGCAAGTGCATTCCTGTTAAAATACTTACAAATGCTTTTTACTTTGATACCACAATGTCCTGGTTTCAGCCAGGGTAGAGTTAATTTCCTTCATAGAAGCTAGTGTGAGGCTATGTTTTGGATCTGGGATGAGAAAATGTTGATAATGTGCTGATGTTTTGAGTTGTTGCTAAGTAGTCAAGGACAGTCCAGCTTCTCGTGCTGGCCTGCAGCGAGCAGGCTGGGGATGCACGGGAAGCTGGGAGGGGACACAGCTGGGACAGCTGACCCAGGCTGGCCAAATAGATATTCCATACCATGTAACATCATGCTCAGTATATAAAGCTGGAACGAAGAAGAAGGAAGGGGTGGAGGGACGTTCGGAGTTATGGCGTCTGTCTTCCCAAGAAACCATTACGCGTGACGGAGCCCTGCTTCCCTGGAGATGGCTGAACACCTGCCTGCCCATGGGGAGTAGTGAACAAATTCCTTGTTTTGCTTTGCTTGCGTGCACAGCTTTTGCTTTACCTGTCAAACTGTCTTTATCTCAAACCATGAGTTTCCCCACTTTTACTCTTCCAATTCCGATTCTCTCCCCCGTCCCACCGTGGGGGAGTGAATGAGAGCTGCGTGGGGCTTTGCTGCCAGCTGGGGCTAAACCACGACACACAACTAGTTTGGGAGAAGGGGAACGTAGATTACGGTAGCACTTGTATGAGTGTTAGTATGATCATATGGTGTAGATGGCTATATATTGGATTAGTTCAGCTTTCTACGTAGAAGTACATTAGGGTTTTTTTGTTTGGTGTGTTTTCTGGTTTTTTTCCTTATGGGTTTGTCAGGTCAAGGAGTCAACCTAATTCAATTCAGGAGCAATAAAAGGTGAGGTAATACTTTCTCTGGAAAACATCTTAGAAAATTGATGCAAAAACATAAGTGCCTAAGTGTCTACATAAACGAATGACTATGCCTCAGTAAACTTGTGAGGAATTGTTGATGAGGAGACTTCAAATAAGGCTGTATCTGTAAGAGAAATAGAAGTCACCCATCTGAATGATTTGAGAAATTCTTTAGGTTCTTGATTTTTGCTTAGGTGTGTTTTGTTCCCAATTATTAATACATCATTTTACAATACAGTGATGTAACTGCAGTGATGTCATAGGTTTTAGAGTCTTTGAACTGTCCTTGTCATTCTCTCAGTATTGTTAAATTCTGTAACAAAATTTGTGGTGTTCTAGTACACTGTTACATATGCTATGTTGTTATAGAGGTCTATGAATTTTAAATAATGACTTCTTATTTATGGAAAAAATGATGTCTAATTTATTCCTGCATTTCTTCACTCTCTCCGCTCTCTCTTACTTTTGGCCCTTGCACTGGAAGTGAACAGGCAGAAGTCTATGTGTAGCAAGGCTTCTAAGTTTCTGC
>NW_010514740.1:20618-46676 GCF_000687285.1 Phaethon lepturus
CTTAAGCAATGCTTACCACATTATATCTTTAAGCAAGACTCCTGTGTCTTTGCTATGCATTTTTTTCATGCTGAAGAGATGAACCAAGACTGCATAGTTAGGGGAGGCTATTGTGTGCAGAATAGTACCTTGACTTTTACAGAAATGGGAAAGTGTATTGTGCAGAGGAACTAGAAAAATTAAATTATCTTGAGATTAAGGTAATTAAAACTAAGGCTAAAGCTAAGGGAGGTAAAACTAGGGAGCTATGTTCTGGCCCTCACTGGAAAAACATAAGGTTAAGTGACTTGTTAGTTATCATGATGGCGTGAGCATTAGATACGTTTATTTCAGTGTGTTTTAAAGCCAATGTTCTACTTCTAGTCTGAAGAAATATTTACTACTTGAATTCAAGTGTGTATGTCAGCTGGATGTTAAATATGCCAAGTACTAAAATCTTATTTTAAACACTGAGGTTTTGGGGGAAGACTGTAGAAATAAAAATCAGATTTATTATTAGTATTTCTGAACCTCCATTGTGTCTTGTGGGTAAATTGAGGTCCTGCCTTCACACTCTGGAACTACAAGGTAAACTGTTTTGAAATGCATTAGCCTAATTCTAAGCACTGTTGTTCCAGAAACTGCTGAGAAAATTAATTCTATAGCTAATGCAAATTTAATGTTGTGGTGTAAATTATAGATATGAATATCTTTTGTATAAGAAGTGATGCACAGTCAGCAGCCTCTGGGTGGGGAAAATGAGCAAAATTAAGACTGCATGACACTGTTCAGGTCTTTCTAGTTCTTGTAGACTTCAACTGTTGTTCAGCACAAGTTTTGTTTTATAATTTGAATGTAACTTTATAGTTTTTCTTATGTAAAGGCCTCCTGTACATAAAATGATAGTTATTTGTCACTATAATGTGTGTATGATATACAAGAACTAACACCTGAAACAGGGTGAAAAAACAATTATTCTTTTATGTAGTAGTTGTATTAATTTTCTTGAGGAGAGTTTCACCTACCAGTCAAATCAGAACTGACCCTTTTAAAGCTGTCATGATGTGTCAGGTAAATCTGACGGGTCCCTGAGTAGGTAACACAAAGTACTCCTCTGTCTAGCTAGTGTTGTGAAGGAGCAGCAAATATGTATTTAAGGTCACTTAGTGCTTCTTAACTAAGTACAGTTTCTTAATGTGACTCTCATAATTGTTTAATACCAACTTATTTACAGTAGGGTAATAGAATCATTTAGGATGGAAGAGACCTTTAAGATCATCAAGTCCAACTGTTAACCCAGCACTGCCAAGTCCACCACTAAAGCATGTCCCTAAGCACCACATCTACACATCTGTTAAATACCTCCAGGGTTGGTCACTCAATCACCTCCCTGGGCAGCTGGTTCCAGTGCTTGGCAACCCTTTCAGTGAAGAAATTTTCCCTAGTATCCAATCTAAACCTCTCCTGGTGCAACTTGAGGCCATTCCCTCTCATCCTATCGCTAGTTACTTGGGAGAAGAGACCAACACCGGCTTTCTCTACATAATATGCTTTATAATTTCAAAAGGCCTAAGTTGCTTTTTGTCTGATCAGAGCATTCATATTAAAGGACACATACTGCAACTATTTCCTTACTGATACAAAATGAAAGCAAGGTGAGGTTGAGCATGGAAAGTACACGAAAGGAAGACGATGCTCTGCAGCGAGGGGCGTAATGTCCGTAGTGTAGCCAGATCCACATGAGCACTCTTACTCCAGATTGTATCAATTTAAGCATAGATGCCACAAGTAAGTGTAAATAATCTGAATGTGCAAATATGTTTTCCTGTTATCCTGGCTTTGCTGGGTTAGAATCATAAAATGAGGTTTATGTTCAGGAAAGCTGCGTTTCTAAGACAACTGCAGCACCTGTTGCTGTGAGAGCAAAGTAGATAAAACACTTTGTTTTAGTTCATGGCCGGCCGTTGGTGTGGGGGTTTCCGTAGCGATCAAGGCCTCCAGCAGTCTGGAGACAGCCAGGTGCTAAAGCTGGGAGGAGCGGAGGCCGAGGCAGCTGACCCAGGCTGGCCAGCAGAAGTATTCCATGCCGTAAATGTCCCGCGGAGTCCGCTGGGAAGGGCTCTCCCTCCATGGCTGCCATCCCTGGAGGGTCTGGCCCGTCGCTGCGCTCCCGAGGCCTGCGCTCCCTGCCCTGCAGCCGTGCTGCGCGTGGCCGCTATATGGGCTGAGCGTAACTCTGTGTACGTTATATTGCTTTAGCGTTAATGTGAGTTTTATTGTTTTATTAAATCCGTTTCTATCTCAGCCCACGAGTTTCCTGTCTTTCCCTGGTTTCCCTTTCTCGGTGGGAGGGGGGTTTTGGGTGACAGAGCGATAGCTCGTGTTTAGCCCAGAGGTGGCCTAAACCAAGAGCCTGATACTTAGAAAAGTCAGTTCTTAAGACTTTTTTAATAGTAATTTCAGAAAATCCATTCTCTTCCTCCATCCTATCTTTTAGCAACTATTGGAAAAGACATGCTGTATCAGAAATAAAGTAGTCTGGTTAAAAATTAAGTTTGG
Organism: Phaethon lepturus; assembly: GCF_000687285.1. Classification (NCBI taxonomy): domain Eukaryota; kingdom Metazoa; phylum Chordata; class Aves; order Phaethontiformes; family Phaethontidae; genus Phaethon; species Phaethon lepturus. The sequence goes on from NW_010514740.1 coordinate 23,157, forward strand.
GGTATGTGGCTTCCTTCTGTTTGGGGAGGGAAGGAAGATAAGAGGCTATTTAAAAAGCAAACACACAAAAAGAGTTTTAGCCGTAAACTGCAACTTTCTTTTAGCCATTGCAGTTGGTTTCCTCATGCACTATGTAATTCTTGGCCTTATGAATGTTCTATAAGGGTTGGAGTTTTTCCTCTGTGCTGGGATCTTTAGGTCTTTGCAGTCGTTTGACTTGTGAGAATGCCAGCATATATAGTTGCATTGAAATAAAGAGTTACGCATGTCAGGCTTCTGCTTGATGAGTTGAAATAGTTACTATGACCCCAAAAGACTTACTGAAAATACATTTGTCCTTGCTGTGATGTGTGTGGAACATGTGGTCAAAAGCAATACTTGCTTTATAAGGTATCTTAAGTAAGACTTTTTAGAAAAAGAGAACTTTTTACAAGGACTACACTGGAAAATGAAATATTGAGATATATTCTTCTCCCTGGTACAGCTGTAAAGCTTTCTGCGTTGTATGAATTGTCCCACCTAGTATATATCAGCACCATCTATATCCATGACATTTACTGCCTGATGCTCCTATCCAGTTACTCAGTGCATGTCTCTGACAAAGACAAAAACATTAAGTAAGTTGCATATCATCAGGTTGAGTCATAAAACGGCTTCTTACTGTTTATCTGAATTACTGATTCATGCAATATATCTGCAGATAAGTTTCAAGCAGTTAGAGTAATCCATTTTACATGGTGTTAGCAAAAATTCCAGAGGTGCATGGGGGCTTCAATTGCAAAATTGTGTAATGTAAGGATACATATGAAAGGATCAGGTTGAAGATAAACAGTTACTAATTCCTTTAGGAAATGCTTCAGTGCACAATCAGTATAAATCTGATCTGCAGACTTAAATATGGCAAATGTCTGCTGAAGATGGTCTTAAGTCTGCTCCCTAGACTTTCCATGTATTTAAGCCAAGACCCTGACTCGCTTCACTTACTTTTTTTTTCCTAGGCCAGTTCCTCCTGCTGAATGAGTTCTCAGCTTGAGGCTTGGCTAAGAAATGCATGGCTGCAAAACGGGGAGCAGTGCTGCCCTTCTAGGGTCTGTGGCACCCTGGTCAATAGTAGGAATGCCATTAGAAGATAGATTTACATTGACAGGAAAATGAGATTCTCATACTGGCAGAGGGATGATCTGGGTCTCAGGAGCTGCAGAGTGTTGGGCACTTAAGTGGTTTGACAGCAGTACTTGATTATCAGCCAGTAATTGATATAAGCAGTTCACCTCAGCTCGAGTTGCTGTGTGCTGACTGCTTCTAGTGCAAGCTATTAGTTTAGCACTAGCTCTGGTATCTTCCTGCTGTGTTGCAGTTTCTGGGGCTTTTTTGTTTGTTTTCTGTGGTGTGAGGGTTTTTTTTTGTAAGTGCTTAGACATACTAGTTACCAAAAAGGATGATGGAGGTATTTTTTGTGATTTCATTTCAGAAAGTTGGAAAGAATGGTTCTGTTCATCTGCTTTTGACTGGTGTAAATCTTTAACTCAGTGTTTTAAACCTTTTCTGATTATGAAGGAGCTTCTCCAAAAGGCAGAAAGCAAGAGCTCTGCCTCCCCTCCCTGCTGCTTTTACACACCTTCCATACATGAAACTTCACAAAGATGAGTCCTCAATGCTTTGTCCCTCTCTAAACTCTGCTCTTGCTCTGCTTCTACTGGGGAGCCTGACTTTGGTTCCCTCCAAAGTTGCATCTTTAGCAGAGAGGAAAATAGGTAGCTTGATCACTTGCCTAGGGAGTAACCTATGTGATTAAAAGAGGAGCAGGTCAGATTTTCAGTTAGTTCAACACTGTGTGTGTTTATGAACTGCTGACCTACCTCTATTCTCTTCCAGAAGAATCCTTTCCATTCCCCTACAAAGGGATTTTTGTCTTCTCCCAAAGTCTGGAACAGTACAGGAGTTTAGGAATCATCACATACTTGAAATGGAAATATATGCTAGTGCTCCTGTATCTTATCCCACAACTGTAAATTCATCAGTATTTGGAAGCAGACATGTGTTCAGCCTATCTGCAAAAACTTTTCAAAATAAACGTGATAGCATTGAGATAATGCTAATGCTTGTAACTAATGGTATCTTTTGAGCACAAATGCACTGTTTCGACCTGTCATCTCTTCTCTGAAAACATGTGTTTGCCAGATCAGTCTTGTTTCTGGATAAACCCTTCTGAAGCCTTTTAAACTTAACCTTGATTTAGTATGTGTCCATGTATGATCAATGTAAAGGCACTATCTCTCTGTTCAGAGTGGTTCACAAGTAACAAACTACTGCCCTGCACTTGCTTCCTGTAACAGTTTGGGCTTGTAAACAAAATAAAGTGTTCTTGTTTGTGAATAGTTTTGTGTAGTTTGTCAATAATCCACATGGACCCTGTCTACATGTGTATGTCAATTGTTTTGAATTTATTGACTTTCATTGAACTACTCCACAGTCTGGATGATAACATTGTGGGGTTTTGGAGGGTTTTGAGCTGGGTGGTTTTTTTAATTCACATATAAATTACTTATGTGGAAACTGGGTTTATTCCAGTTCATCTTGCGATGAAAGGAGTTGGTGAACAAATAAAGTTCAGCTACCACTTTATATATTAACACCCCCCACCCCTCAAATAAACCAATCTGTCAGAGATGAAAGAGTCATAAATCTAACTTTATCAAATCCATGCTTCTGTGTCTTTGGATTTTTTTGTCTCCCCCCCTTTTTTTTTAAGGGATTGAGACATAACTTAAAAGTCAATGGAAGTGTCTGCTTGTGTAACATGAGTACTGTAGCGTGGATCAGCTTGTGCTTCTTACACACTTGTCACCCAGCTCTTAAGACCTAAATCTCAAGGTAATATGGAATGGAGTGAGGGACACAGATATAGAACATGGAGATAGTATCTGAGGCAGAGTGCCAGTGTGTGCCATCTAGCAAGAGAATTACAGAAGGATAGAAGAAAGCTGCATAGTATGAAGGAGATAATTGGAAGCAAGACAACTGCATTCAAAACAAACAAATAAAGGCAGAAAGAATGTTCAAATGAGTTGAGCAAAAGTCATTAGTAGTCTAAATATGGAAACACTGAAAAGTCTGTGGTTAACAAAAGACATCAAAACTGATAATGATGCTTTTCTGCTCGTCAAGAGGTTTCCAGACTGCCTGTAGAAAATGCTGATGATTAGGATATAAATGGAGCACATGTAGTAGATAAGGCCTTTGCAGAGAAATTAAATTATTTGTGTCTTTGTTCACTGGGGAGGAAATGGGGGGTATTCCAGTTTCCAAACTCTTCTTTGCAACGGACTCCAACTGGAGTCTGGGTCTAACACAGGTAGAGATGGGAGAAGAGTGTGTGGAAGTAGCTGATAGCATGGTCAGCAGCAAAGTACCAGGACTTTGGTGGTATTCACTCCTGTTCTACAAACTCAAGGGTAAAATAGCTGAATTGCTGATGGTGGTAGACTTTTTTTTGGGTGTAAGTTACTAGGATTATAGAGAATAGCAGGTGTGATGCCAAAATTTAAATAAGGGAGACTAACACTCACAGGGCTGTAATCCTAATGTCTGAAACAGTCAAATTGGTAGTGTTAGTTATGCAGATATCCACCACTTCTACAGTCTCTGCTTGGAAAGGTCAATATGACTTCTGTAAGTAAACTTGTCTTGCAACCTTATGGAGGCTGTTGGAGGGCTAATAACCATGTGGATAAGAGTAATTTAGGTATCTCTAACTTCCAAGTGGATTTTGAGAGGGTCCCTCACCCAAGGCTTTAAAGGAAGCTAGTTAGCCATAGCGTAAGAAGGAAGAGCCTTAGTGGGGGTAAAAAATTCCCTAAAAGATAAAAAATGTGAAGAACATTGGCTGTTATCAGTAGAGAAAGTTGCTTCTAGGCAGGACAAATTACTGTGGGAATCTAACCTTTTGCTAAATTACCTGGAGTAAATTACCTTGAGGAGCCCTGGTGAGCAGTGGGGAAGAAAGCTTGCTGATGGTATTACGTTGTTTGGGATAGTAAGGGTGAGGTACAACTGCAAAGAGCCACAGAAGAACTCAGGTGGATGAATTTCCAATGTTGTTTGTCAGGATACCTACCTGAAAGTGATGCATGGAGGAGGACAGGCCCAGCTTTGCGTATAAAGTGATGGATGCTAAACAGGCCATAACCGTTCAGGAGTGAGGTCTTGGTATTACGTCTGCATGCAGTAAGAGCCAAACAAGCAATTGTTGTGAGTTACCAGAAGAGGAATGAAGAGTAAACCAGAAAAAGTTGTTGTTATATGGTGTAAATCCAACTTGCATCCATGTCTTGAATGCTATGTGCAGTCCCTTCCTCCTGCCAAGAGGTATAGTAGAGCTTAAAGCTCAGTTGAGGGCAACAAGGATAATCAGAGATACGGAACAGCTTTCATGTAATGAAATGACTAAAGGAATCAAGACTTGTCAGGCTGGAGAAAAGATGATGCAGGGAGGTGTGAGAAGCCTGAAAAATCATGAATTAAACTGAAGGCTGGGTAGGAAATATTTTTGCCTTTTTCCACAAAAGTCATAGAAGCCAGGTTCAAAACAACCAACTGCTGCTTTATGCAGCAGTTAGCCAAAGTCATTGCTAAAGGGTATTGTGGATGCCAAACATTTACGTAAGCTCAAGGTTTTAATGGGTAGTGTTAGTAAGACTGACCCGTTGAGTGCTACTAAATGCATAGAAACTACATTCTGTGCTATGTGGAAGCTAATGAAAAGTTCACACATGTTCAGTTCTTACACTGCTCCCTGGGGTATTTATTTACAGTCACTGCCACATAAAGTGTGGGCTAGATGGATTTTCAGTTGAACCAGAGTATCTGTTCTTATGTTGTGTTCCTGTTGCAGCGTGACCTTGTGTCCTATCTCAAACAGGACTGCTAAGGAGAACTGGGAGGCTACGTCTTTGAAAGTGCAGTAACTCAAGGTTGTTACTTCACTTTAAAATGTTGATACAGAGGAGGTTTTTACAGAGTTTTGTGGCTTTGGACTAAACATAGTTTGAGTTTACCTAAAATGTATTAAATATGGTACTCTTAATGTGGTTTCAGGAGCAATGCAAATTCATTTTTTTTAGAGGATATATAAGCTAACAATCTGTATTTCATCTTTGATCACAAATCATTGTGACACACTCTAGACTTGCTGTCTACATTGCAAGAATAGGACTGAATTTCAGACTATCAAGGTGATAGACATCTGCTTTGTCAATGACAAGTTATTGCTAGTGCAGTTCGAAATTAATGTATGTTTTCCATATTATTTCTTAAACTTCTTATAGCACAGTAGAAAATTGAATTCTAATGATCTTGATGTATTGAATTTGAAACCAATCCAAATATAGTTCTGCCTTTGTTTTTATTGTTTTTCCTTTGCTTGCCTTAAAGGCTTTCCTGTCTAATTTCTTATGGTTTGGTTATGTATTTCATATTTGTTATTAAAAGCATCTAAATAAAAATACTACTAATTGAAAAATGTTGCAATATGTAGTTACTTGTCTTGAGTTTGCACATGGAGTGCTGCTCTGATGTAACTTAACACGCCCTTCATCAGTTTAACCTGTGAGACTTCAGTCAATTTTGTTAGACATCGTACAGAAAGTTCATCACTGTGAGTAAAGGAAGCAACTGATTAATAGAGACCTGTGTTTAGTCTTTGCTTTACCATCTAATCTTGGTGCTTTCAGTTGTCCACCTGGAAAATTGAAATGATGAATCTTACTTTCCCTTGTAAAAGGACAGATGGAGGGAAAGCTCTGCTGAAGAGCTTCTTGTAAGAACTAAACTTTGCCCTTGTCCTCGACACACCACTTCAGCTAAAATTAAAGACTGTTTCCTTGATTCAAGTAATGTAATCAGTAGCTAGGTTAATAGTTTTTTTTTTTTCAAACACAGGATTTTTAGTCGACAAGTTTCATATCTTTACCTCAGGTGCTACATCATCTGTCAGTGACTGAGTGCTTGCTTACATGGCTTCCTTCAGCATATATGTATTTCTGCTGCTGTGTTAGCTTCATCTCATTCTCCTTTTTGAAAATGTAACTAAAATCTGGTTTTGCATGGAGCGATATGACTGTCATTTACTTTGTGTGTTGAGAGATGTGTAAGAATGAGCTGCAGTTGTAATTTTTTCCTACAGCTTTTAGCTGGGGAGATGAATAAAGTACAAAATTCTGAGAAGTGACCTTTTATCAAAGTCAAAGCTGCTACTTGTTCCATTTGAGTCTTAATGAAAAAATGTAAGGCTGAAGTGAAATAAAGGAATTGCAATTAGTGGTCAGAGGTGGACACTATGTAATCTCTTTATAGTATCTAACAAAACAATAAAATTACTTTGATGCTTTTACTTAGTCTTTTTAAAGCTCTGAGCAGAGTTACTAATCTGACTTCTATGACATAAAACATCAAAGTATTAAAGGACAGTAATGATTACTTACCTACTTCTCTGTAATGTGTGATGTGTAGAGTTAAAGGCTTTCTGTTCTGTGTACTCTTTTCTTGTTATTTATGTGAAAGTTTTTTATTATTGATACAAATATTTTAATAAGCAAAAGATTTTTCATATGACAAGCATGATGTTTACATGCCATGCATTTGTTGTATTCATGGTAGACTTTAAGTCTCTGGATAGTTTGTGATCAGGTTCTGTTACCCTCTTAACATAAACCACATATTATGTCCTCTGTAAAACTGTTCTTCAAGTTGCTCAGATTAAGTTTATAGGAAAAGATTACTTGAAAAAATAGTAATTGATATGCTGGAAGTTAAAGACACATTTCTCAATATAAAAAACCTCTTAAACCTCACTGATATTACCATATGTGGTCTTAGTTATAAATAACCTTCTATGCATTCTCTGCAGTCTGTCACTCTAGTTGCTGTGCCTGAGAGAGGATGAAAATGCGCTTTGTTTTCCTTTGTGTAATAACTTCTCCCTTTTTCTGTATTTCTTTGTTGTTATTTTATTTGAAATTCAAACGTGTTGCTTACACACTGAGGCACTATAATCCTACCATATTCTGTCTTTGGTTTGCCCTGTAATTTGCTTTTTAGCATCTGTTTTGTGAGCAAGCATTCTGTGTCAGAAGTTGTACTGACGGGTCTACAAATTGAAATTGAGACACGGTGCTTTTGCTTTTTCTTTAGTCAACTTGAATCATCTAAACATACAAAAGGAAAATTTGACTTTGTGTCTTCCCTGACTACCTGTAAGTAAATGGATTCATTCCTGGCGCATCAGGGTGACCAAAGGCATCAGCTGCTTCTGTGAGCTCGTCAGTGCCAGGCTTCACCGGTGTGGACATTGTTGGTTCGGTTCCTTGGCGAGGTGGTGCCACAGCATATTACTGAAATGTGAAAAACTGTTCCATTTAGCAGTCCTGAAAAAAATACTGTCTGCGTCAGCAGACTTTTAATCTCTAGTTTTATTTGAGGATATTTAAGGTGTGTTTTAGATTTAGGCTAATCCCTTCCTCTTGCCCCTTAATGCATACTTCCTACTCTGAAGCATTTAATGTGTGGTTGTACAACACCTTTGCCTCTCAGAGGGCTGCTGTGTTATGTTGTCAGATAGCTGAGCATGTTTCTGCTGTTTGTTGTATATTGCTTTTAGGCTTCAAAGTGTATAAAAGAACCTGGCCTACAGTTCTAACACCTGTAGTTTATTCTTATAGTTATTATATGTATGCTTAGTTATTACATATGTGCTGAAGTGTTGTCTTAGGTCCAGTAACATAAGTGTTTATAACCATTTAGGTATAGGTTTTCACACTAATTAAAAAAAAAAAAAATGTTTTAGGGGGATCGATAAGAGCAGTGTTTGTTGACCAGGGTCATTGGAAGAAGGTCAGAAGACAGCTGTATTGACTTGCATCAGAGAAATGAATGCTAAGTGACCTTGTTCCATTTTAAGAGATTGTTAAAAGATCTGTAAGATTTTTTAAGAGGCCCTGTGATAGCTTTCACTGCACAACTTAATTCAGTTACTCCTGAATTAAGACCGTAGCTGTCAGTTTCAAAAAAATTATTGATATCTGTATGTCACTAAGTCTGTAGGAGGAAAATCTTTCCCAAGAGATGGGATAGTTAATCTTGTTGTTTTTTAAGTATGCACTGTGAAACAACTGGCTGTCTCGAGTTAGCTGTACAGTAGCAGCAGGAAAGGAAGCTAGATTTTCTTCACTCCCAAGTGCCAGCACATGTGGGAGGGGAGACTGAAACTGCCTTCCCTCCTACCTATAGTTGCAAGTCTTTTCTGCACTACCTCTTACCCTTTTCTTCACATTAACTGTTTGTCTCTCTTCATTCCTTGTCCACAATTCCATACCCGTTCCTCTAGCAATCCCAATGAATGTGAATGTATATAGCTTTGTTTTTCTGTCCTGAATTTTGTATTCAAAATTACTTTGTAATATTTAATTTTAACAAATTGTAAAATACCTGACAGAAAGGGATTTCAGTAAAATGTCTTAGAGTTTTTCTTAGGCTTCTCTTAAGATCCATCTTTCATGGAGCTGAGAGGAATCTATCAGGACTGTCCAGATACACAGATACATTTTGGATTTCAAATTTGATGTGTATGTCATGGAAGTAATCTGCAGAGTAGTTGAGCAGAATACATCTCTACGGTTTGCTACATGGGAGCGCTCAAGTGATGTCAGGGTGGATTGCTAACCAACCTAATCGTGCTTAAAAAGAAATAGGTTCACATAGGATGTTTTAACTCCTTAGAATAGCAGAAAAGTATCCTGTTTCTCCACCCCGTTTGCAAGTTTAAGCAGCTCCTGGGGAGGTCCGCCGAGCGCTGAGCAGGCGGAAGGCAGGGGCACAGGAGTGCGTGGCTGGAGCAGGTGGGAGGAGGCAGCAGGAGCTTCCCTTTTTGGCACTGCTTGGGCTGTTATATAGGCTCCATAAAACGCAATGAGCCATATTCTTAAAATCCTTACGGGTTTTCAAGAATTTAGCACCTTCTGAAGCCTGAACTTGAACTGTTGCTAAAATTTGAAACCAGACGCCTGTCTTTAAAGTACAGAAATCTCTACTTTCTTGTCCTTTTTCCATGCGTAAATGCAAGAGTTTGGAAGAGGCAAATGGGGAATAAATTAAAGGCTTGTTGTGACACAGTGTGGTGGAAGGAATACTATCTGTGTTTTAGAAGTTGTTGAGAATCCTTTACTTTCTATAGCTAGAGAATCCTATCTGGCCAAAGTTGATCCAGTCATTCAGTAACTGTCAGCCCTGAAAACTCTGCGTTGAACCCCTCTGTTCAACTTAACTCAGATAATTTGAAGGAAAAACATTCTAGTACAGTTTTATTTATCATAATCAAGAAAAGGTGAAAGGAAATAACTTGTATGTACAGTCTTATCTGATGGCTTCTCTCTAGAAGGAGTATAAGCTTAACTTCATTTAACAGTACTGGATTGGGTGGTGGCTACAGAGCAAGGGGAGAGATACTGCAAGACTGATTCACCAGCAGAACTGACCTTAGGAAGGAACAAATATTTTTGGACTTCAGAAACATTTTGAGAAGCTTAAAAGAAGTATTAATGTGCTTGAGTCTAAGAAAAGAGAAGGCTGTGCTTGCATTCTTCAAGACTTCCTGTGGAAAATGCATCAGCGTATGTCCTAACATATTGGTTATTGATTACTATGTGCTGGGGCGGGTGTGGAGAATTATGCCTCAGATTCAAAATGTTGTGTGCTGAAAACATTGAAGTGAATGAGAAAGGTCAAGTTAGTCCTAAATTGATGGTACCAACAAATCCTTAGGAAAAAACTTCAAAATTAATTTCCTGATAATAAGGCGAGTTAAGTTACTCTCTTCTGTTACCCCTTGACACATGTACAAACACATGTGCAATTAAAACTAGAGTTTGTTTGATGCTAGGCCTACAAATACTTTCACTTTGAGATTTTGTTGAGTTAGGAATTTTCCCTTTAATGTTTTGCAGCCCAAATACAGCGGTAATAGCTGTAAGTGCCCCCCAAAATGAAAAACATCGATGCCTTGTTTAGAGAGAAAACCAAACAACAAAAAACTACAAAAATAAAAGAAAATTTATGGGCTTTGTAATGCCTTGGAACTTTAATTTTTAAAATGCTACTTCTGCAGCTGAGAGGCAGATGTAAGAACCAGGTTCAGTGTTGGTGCCCTGAGGAGTAAAGGCGAACCTCTCCTCTGAGAGCCGGCTCTGCCCTCCGTGCCTGCTACCTCAGCAGAGTGTGCCCATCTAGTTGTCGAGGTGGATGAAGCATTCGATGGCTTGTTTCAGATTTGGAGGTTGTATGAAATATATTTACGAAACATCTAGGGAACAGTGCTGTTTGTAGCACAGGGGCTTTAAACATATGCAATAAGGAAATACATTAAAAGGTCTCACCTATTCCATCCTAGCTTGTGGCCAGACCAGCGGTTGCCTAGCAGAACTGTTTGGCTGCTGATTTAAAAACAGACAAGCAACACAACACTTGTCTGCAATCCTCTGACGCCTTTCTCCTGCCTTCATTTCCTCCTCCCCGCTCTCTTACACTCTTACAAAAAACAGACCCCCGTATCTATGTTCCTAAAGGGTGATTTAAAGAAATCTGAATGATTTCCTATCAAGCTGGGGGGCACATTTTTCCTCTTGCAGACATCCTTTCCTGTAAAACTAGAAAACAGTAAACATTAGTACCTGCTTGTGTTGTTTTGAGGATCCAAATTAATCCTGCTGTATCCCGATAGTTACTGAACGCACAAGGCAAACGTAGCCAGAAGCTCAGGCCTAGTGGGAAAGACTGAGTTGCAAAAGATAAGAGACTGAAAAATAAAATGGACCAGTTTTTAAATAAGTGCTTCTTTAAAAACTGGAAGAAAATCATTGTCCTCTTTAAATTCCCTTCACGTTCCTACTTCGTACAAAACAGCATCAGCTGGCTAGTTCCATCTGGAAAACGCAAGGACAAGCGCAACGCTATCAGTCCCCAGGTACATGAAAATAAGAGCTGGGGAAAAAATTAAAACTCATTCAGATGTTGTTTTTAGCTTCAAGCTTCTGTGGGTAACATACTTGGGCATCTTTCTACAAACAAAGTGTGGGCTAAACATTTTAGCTTCGCTTTTATATAACAACAGGTGCCAACAGTGATCCTAGAAACTGGAACCTTCCTGTACAATAAGAAGTTTTATAAATTAGCAGGAGTTAGTAACTTCAGACCAGTGTTGCTGTGCTTTAAAATTCAATAGTAATGGATTGCTGTATGTTGTTGGAGAAAATAAGGATTGTATGTATAAGGTGTACCTATTGTGTGTTCTTTAGGCCTCTGTAATAGTAGAAACAATTTTGTTGTCTTGGTAAAAAAAAGACATACTCTTACTTTTTGAAGATCATAACTCTTTTAATTACACCATTTTAGTTACCTATCAAGAGACAATAGCACAAAACGTGTGGGGAAACAACAGGAAAATAAAATGCAGCAAGCAGTGGTTGTCAGTTTGTCATATATTTGGCTAGGATTTGTTTTGGCAGAAGGTGTGCATTTGCCTGATTGGCAGTGCAACAGTCGCCAGCAGCTTAATAGTGTAGGGGTAGAATCTGAGCTTTTAATATTAAAGAAACGTTCTTGAACACGTAAATGGTCACATAATTTCATTTTGGAGTAGAAGAATGAAGAGCATCGTAAGAGCATAAATATGTCTTATTTTCTCTATTAAACTCATATTCTCATTTGATATGTGTTCACCATTATTAGATATAAATACAGTGAGAACTGCAATGACACCAAAATAGTGATTCCTATGAGAAGATGTACTATGGCTTTGATACAGAACAAGCCATGGTTTGATTGAAGCATGGTAGAAAGCATTGTTACAGAATCAGATATCTAAGGCTTTAATCTAGTTTCCGGTTAAATCAGTAAGACTAACTGATCCTAATGGAGCTCAATTCTCACTCTGCCCATTTGCTGATGGGTATGGGAACACAAGGGACTCGATTTTCTTCCTATCTCAATGTAAAAATGATTTCCGGCACTGCCTTCTCATCCCAGATCTGACTCTGCTGCCAAACGGACAATTAGGCAGCTTTGTCCAGCCCCAGAGTCTGGACTGCAAAAGCAAAGTGTGGCTTGGACGTGCATTTGCTTTTATTAAAAGCAGAGATGTGAAGGCACGTCCCTGCTGTGCATCCCCCTTGGCTGCCACCTGCCTTTGGGAGGTAGGCTCTTTAGACCTCCTGGTCACCCGATCTTCCCCACCTAGATGTGAGGATTTCTTGTAGTGCTTCAGGAGGTGAAGTGTATAGCTGAAGAATAAAAAAAAGAAGAGATCTTGCCTAGATTTTTAAAAATAATAATTTTTGGAGAAGACATGCTTCTTTAGAATGAGATGCCAAGGAAGGCAGCACCTAATGCCTTCACCTCAATCAGTTACTCAAGCTAGCAGTCATCTCCTACGTAATATGATTAAAAACCCGTTTTAAAATAGGGTTTTTTAGTGATTCATTGTCTTAACAGGCAACACAGGCACAGGTTTTTTTCTGAAGTTGAAAATGTTGGGGCCAGTAGCTACAGCAGTTGAAATTTGAAAGTGTTGTATGCTTGTTTCTTCAGATTTTGAAGATCAGAATACTAAACTGGAATAACAGCTCATTTACAATAATTACCTTGATCTAAACTTTAGAATGTTAAAATCAGCTTTGCTTGGTAGAGGCCTATTTTGTAGGTGTTGAGAGGACTTCTGTTTTAAGTTTATTCAGCTAGGTAATTTAAAGTCGTGAGAGTTTTGCTCCATATGTGAATAAAACTGAGATATGAGTGAAATACACTACCTCAAAAATTTTGAAAGATGGTGATTAAAAGTAATCAGATTGGCTAGCAAAGCACAGACAACTTTAAAAAAGCAGCTTTGCTAAAGTTGTTATAGTCAAGACTGTTTAAGAAGTTATCCTTATCTGGTGTCCACTTTTAAACTATTTTCTTTTTCAGTACATTAAGCAAATTCTGAATTAAAAAGCTGCTGCTTTTGTAAATAATTGTTAACTGTCAGTTTCTAATACTCTAAAAAGCCAAGGAAGTCTTTCCTTTCTCTGTGCTCCACAGGTTTATGTATGTGCCTGCATGCACCATATTACACAGCAAAAAATAAAAAAATACGTAATTTAGTGGAGAGTATATTTAGTCGTTGGTACATGAAAATAATAGTTAAGGCTCAAGCATTAATATTAATATGTATAATGTAAATCAAGGGATTTTTGACCTAGGTGATGCATCCCTTCACGTTACACCTGTGATCCTTTCTTTTTTTTGTAATTTTGTTTTGCCCAGCAGAAGTCTTCTGTTCTGAAAAAGGCTCTTCCTCTGATCTGTTACTGTTTTATGACCAATTAACCAGCTTCAAGACTTCAGATGATTAATTGTGACACCCTAAATACCATTTTCACATTGAAACGATGCGTATATATACTGTGGGGGATGTGAAGGCAGAGGCAAGAGGAGAAAAAACAAGGTGTTTTCTGTTTTCTATCTTCCTCCTGTAGCAAAACTAGACCACAGAAAAGCTTGAAGATATCTTAGAGGCTTAACCCTTTAAGGTTATCTAGGCATGAACTCGTTTGAAAAAGCTGTGGAATTGTAGAGTTTTGTAACAGAAACATGAAGAACGATGCAAACGCAATATGAGCAGAAATGTGTGTGGTAAGGATCACAGGAAGCTGCAGAATAAAGGGTTAAAAAAAGTGGCCTGTGTGGATAACCAAGGACACCATCCCTAGCTGTAAAATCTGAGGAATGTGTTGTTTATGTCAGGACCAAAAGGCTAAAACGAAGGGCCTGACGCCTGGCTGCCAGAAGACGCTGCACCAAGAGAAGGGTCATGAAGCTGCCGCACATCCCGTGTGCGCTCCCCGTTCCTCTTAGCTGGGGAGGAAAACCAGATGGTGGGCATGCAGCCTGATGTAACTCTTACGGAAACTGAAGTTAAAGTGATTTTGAGACAAAGGACCACCCAGTATCAATTAGTAACTCCTAAAAATCTGTTTAAAATTAAGTTTTTTATCACCAGTTGGGAACCTCCAAACTTTCAGGAGGACGAGAGGAACAGGTTTCCCCCTGTGGCAAAACCATGTGGTGGACACAACATCTTGGTACTTGGGATTATATGGGAGTGAGCGAGTGAAATCTGAGTGTGAAGGCATAAAATCAACTTGCCCCCCACCCCCCCTTGTCCTTTTTGTAAAATCTTGTGCTGGGCTGTATGGTGCTAATTTCCCTACAGAAGCTTTCTGGAAGGTGGTGAATATAACTTGCTTCTATTTTATTGTTGTTGGCAGCTGAAGTTGTCAGGGAAATTCAAGTTTGTTGAAAAAGGGTTAGGAGATCCCCACCCTTGTGAAGGGAGAAACAGTATCAAGTACCTTTACTTACAAAATCCAACTTTCTGCAAGCAGGGAGGTGTGTATACAGCAGGCTACCGATGAACTCTGTGGGCTTTATAGATGCAAAAAAGGAAATCTTACCTTTAGAGTCCTTTGTCATGCTGATAGTACTTACCGCAGGGAAATACGTATCCTGTGGGAGAGGCTAAGATTTCCTCTGGGACTTGCTAAGGTACTCCTAGTGATAACACATTGTAAGTATTCATGACCCTCATCCATCACGTTGCTGCTTCTCTGCCATCCTCATCTAGGGATGCGCTATTCTAATGCTCCTGGTGAATCTTGTTGAACTTTCAAAATTTGTCTTGGCAGCACTTACGATGATGAGCTGAGGATAAGACTGAGGTTAAGAGCATCTAAGTTGTTGCCTGAGTATGTTAGTTTTGAAAGATCTCTGGAGAATTTGCAGTGAAGCATTTGAGGGCTCTTGCGTCTTCTCTAAGTGGTACACTTCTGCCCTCGTGGTTGCAAGCATTACACAAGCCCACAGAAAGCAAAGATGAACACCAAATGGCATAATAAAGTCATGCCAGATGTACTGGCACGTGAAGCTGCCACATTCAACTGTAAAAGCATTAAAGTGGATACAGGAACTTCCAAAACCTTCAACCTCAAAAAAAAAAAAAATAGATAGATATGCTCTAATTTGTGGAGGAGAAGAGGAAGGGTGGTTCTTGGTGGGACAGTGAGCAAACAGTAACTGCGGACCTGCATTTCCAAGACACTACATGGACAAATACAAGGACAGGGAGAAAGGAAAGCTGTATCTTTTCCTTGGAAATACCTTTTTTTTTTCTGCTAAAAGCAAAGACGACAGTCACATCTACTAAAGCACTGAACAATATTTAATACTTCTGTGGAACCAAAATGCTTATATTAGTATAGCAGGATTTTAAGTATGTAAAGAAGGTTTATGAACTCTAAGAAAAATTTGCAGCAAAGCATTTGAGGGCTCTTGCATCTTGTTATGCTGTTGCAGTTATTCAAAATTATTGATGAACATAGCAAATTCTTATTTGTTTGTCATCATCATGACTGAGAAAGGAGAAGAAAAAAAAATTCCAAAATTGTCTAACAAAACCTTCAGACGTTGTTCTGTACCGCCCTGGAGATGTTGATGAGGAAAGTTTTACTTTCCATTTCCTCATATTAAGAAAGCATTTTTATTAAAAAATCTGAAGGACCCCAGAGTTGATTTATCAAACTACCTGCTACAGGCTCAAGACTTGCTACCTCTGTTGAAAGAGAATTCATGCACATGCAACGGTTATTCAGTACAGAGATTTGGTCTACAGTTGAAGCTGGACTTCTGCTCACCACTGCAGCTCAGGTCAAGTCAGTGTGCTGCTGTGCAAGCCCAAGGTTACCCGCTTTATCTAGGGGGAAGGAATTGGTGCAGACTGGTTGGTTGTGGTGGGGTTTAATATCTTGAATTCTCGTAAGCTGTACATTTTAATCCACGCGCTTTAGAACCTAAAAAGTAGAAGGTTTAAGTTGTTTTGGCAGTACTAGTTGATCAGGTGTTTCTGAATGGAACTTTTACATCATTAACACCAGCATCGTATTCTGTTTTCTCAGCTGAGTTTTATGGCAAAATTCTTGTCCATGCAGCGTAGTTCTTATGGCAGCATCTGATTCGAAGTTGGGATTGTGGGGTTTTTTTTCCTGTAAGTAGAAAAGGGTCAGACTGTACCGTGGCTCTATTTAGGATTATAATCACTTTATACTGGAATTTGCCATCTTGGACTGGAGGATTACAGTTCTGTGTGGTTGCCCTTAAAGCATTTTAATCTAATTTTGTTACTGCCTGTCCATAGTGCATGTTTTTGAGCCATTAAAAGGAAGTTGATCTTCACATTCTTCTTACAGTGGACAATTTGGATTAAAATAATATTGCAGGAGTTTGAAACAAATCATAAATAACAGCTGTGATAACTTTATCGTGCCTACTTTTTAAAATGCTTTTTGCAAGTGATGAAAATTTAGAAAAACATCCCTATATGACAGGAGAATTGGAAGAAATCTAGTTTAGAGAACAGCACTTAAATGTTTTAACGTGTAAATTAATCTAGATCTTACACTTGCTTCTGTAGTGATGGAAAAAGAGCAGAAACTGGACGAGCCTGACTCTGTGGAGCCTGAGTGCTGTGTGTGACAGTTGAAGACACCGTGTTCCTCCCGAGATGGGAATGACTAGTACAGATCCAGCTACAATGAAAAAGCATCCTTGTGTAACGAGGCAATTGAAGCTTTTCATGAAAGAGTTCAAACTGACAATAATTTCCATTGAAATCTCATTTAAAACCCTAAATATTGAGGCCACAGAGGAAACAATAGTGAGCCAGCTGTAGCATAATCTTTACTCAATAAGTTAATTGTTTTTTAGAATATAGTGATTTGTTAATATATTTTTTGTGGAAACTTAAAAACATGGGGAATACTAAATTCAGAGTGAAATAGTTCGTAACTAAGACTTGAGGTCTAATGGAGCTGGAATGGAACATTGGTTCTATGACATATATATACATACTGCTGCTGTGATAGCATGCATGGGAATGCAGTTGAAGATTTCAGATTTGTGCAACAAAATCACATCACTTCCCCCCCGGTCTGTCCCTTTAAACACCTCCAGAAAGAAAAGAACGGGCTGTTGCCAGATGAGAAACTTGCTGCCCAGACGTTCCTTAATCAATCTTTACTCACATGAGGCACCCCAGCGAGTAGGTCAGTTTGCAGTTGCTGATGCTGGTAAAGGGCTGAATTTATGCTCTCTATCCTAAATATCTATTATCATCAAAAAAGCATGTTAATAATCGTTCTGATACCTGGTTGTGGCTACTTCTGAATTACGTGTATGATAAGGTTTTCTCATCCTTTTTTAAGCATCTCAGAGATGGAAATTGCTTAGCAATGAACTTAGCTGCGTAGCGTTCTGTGCTTGAAACAGCATGCAGTTCCCATTTTTACTGTTTCCTTAGGAGTTAAAAATATTAATTAACCAAATGCTATATCACAGTAATGATATTATCTGTGCTGCTTTCTCCTTCCTTATGAAGCTTTGTCAGTGAAGGGTTTAAATTTTTTTTTTCTGTGTGAAGTCAGAAAAAAAATCAGTCTGTTAATCTGTTTGCCTGAAGTTTGCTGCTATATTAATATAATACTTTGTACCAGAAAAAGCATGACTAATGGGTCTTGTTCCTTCTGTAAATACCTTTCCTTTCTTCCTTTCTTTTTCGTCACTCACCATATGTCTCCTGCTAGATAATAAAATAGGGGATGCAGTGAGGGACAGAGAAGTTTGTTGGGCATGCTTCCCCTCCTTTTTCTTCTTCCCTGCATTATTTATACACTTGTGTGGCCTCAGTTCCCTCTTTCATTTTCTTAACGCTTTTTGTTGTTTTGCTTCCGTATGTGTATCGTAGATGTTTAATATTGTCTTTAAATATTGAAAAGTTTAATAATTAACCTTAAAGTTCTGTGAGCCCAAATGAGTTGGATTTTATCAGCAATGCAGTAACTGTGTTGAATGAGTAAAGGCAGTTCAGAGATTCCAGATAAAAACTGCCACCTCCCAAAGATCCATTTACTCCACATTCCACCAGAAAATAATGTATGTTGAGAAAGAGGATGTTAATGAAGAAGGATGCTCTTCCCATTACTGGCAGTAGATGTTTTAGGAGTGAATTTGCTTTCCTGAGAAGGACCTCACTCAGTAGTGGTAGTTTACATTGTAGCAGGAGGTGTTCCATTGCTTGAGAGTTGAATCTTTGTACCTTCACCTTAATCCTCCGTAAGCTTTTATCTTCTTTATAGTCTACAAAACATTTGAGATAACATGGAGTTATAATTCACTGCAGGTAGACCTCAGGAGTTTCAAGTCTCTTGCGTTCTTGTCACCTGTTGCTACCCTTCCATATGCTTGTATCACAGTCTGTAAAAGTTGGTTTCTTTATATGATACAAAAAACTGGTAAAGAGATTTCTTTAAGTCAGCTGGTTTCACAGCGTAAGTGGAGCCTCCAAGGACAAAAGATGGACAATGCCGGAGCATATGAATACTGCCATTAGCTGCTAGTGAGCTCTAAACTTTTAAAGAAAAACAGACAAGGCTCCTTAAAATGGTCATGTTCTGCATTTTTTCCATAGAAGTGTTTGGAAAATGTGATGGTTTGATCAAGCAACAAGCACACAAAATACACCTCTGTTTTTGTGGATTGAAGGATGTAACAAAAATAGCAAATTCAGTAGTGTCAGTGAAAAAATCCTACACAAGCAGAGTCAGCTTCCTGAGAAATATCAAGTCATTCCTGTTGCATTATCATTCTTTTTTAAATTATGTGCATCCTTGTCAGAGAAGCATCTACAGCTGATCTGACAAGTCGTTAGCAATTAAATGGATCCTGTGATTTCTGCCGTGCTGTCAGCTGATGATAGTCGGCGTGAAACAGAACAGGGATTCCTGTGGTATTGTGTGATCTCTACAGCTCAGGATTGTGCCAAGGGGAAGGAAAACGCCCCTTATCATTCTGGCATCATGCAGGAGCTGATGAGAGCAGCATAGTCGGCTTCTGTTAGCCTACACTCATCTCCGATGCTTTGAAAAAAAGTCACTGCATCTTTCTAAGGTAATTTCTGAGTATTGTCATTGCCCTTGTCAGGATTCACTTTCTTGCTGTACCAGGACTAGCTGCAAGAGAGTGGAAAGGCAAGTGGCAGTGGTCCTGACTGTTCCAAAAAAATCCCAGCAGCTCCAGTGCTCAATGGCATGGACGTTCATCTCCCAAAACTGCCCTCATCCAGCAGCCTCGCATGAGCTGCACAAGCTGCTGCATTTTCCTTGTCATCAATACTGTAGGAGGAATAGCAATCTCATCTGTAGTAATCATAGAGATTTGGAAAATGGTGCTTTCTTCCCTAAAAGAAAAAAAGATTGATCAAACTCTAAATAGCCCATAACTTCCTCTGATGGTGAGACTGGCAGCTAACTGCTGCCATGGAGTATTGTGCTCACTGGTAACTCACCTGAAGGGTGGTGGGACTGGGGTGAGTTCTGAAGAGCCTGGGATACCCAACTGCACTGATCGATACGGTTTTAGGAGGGAATAAAGGAATTTCATCCATGCGGAAGAAATTATTCTTGTAATGAGCAGTCAACCTCTTACTTTTGATGTGCCTAGTTTTCCTTGTCAAACAGAAATTGTGTGAAGAAGTTGCAGAAGCTATATTAATCTTATTTAACAGATATTTGGTAAGACAGTACAAAAACCAGGTCTGCAATATTTTGTTATATTGCCTCCTCTGAATTTCATAAACTGTTCTTCAGTATGAATGTATTAAAAGCTGCAAAATACAGACTTTCTAGATCTTTTGTTTCCTGTTTATCAGGCACTGGTTTGAAAGACTATATTGAGTGAAATATAGTCAACCTCTGCCATCCTCCACTACATCTACTCTGGTCCCCATCTGCAGGCAAGGATCAAGAAGAATATTTTCTGGTGTGATTTTAATATTTTTTAGATTTATCTTTGTTACTTTGAAATCTTTGGGATAATTAGTAATGTTTGGCATTTTTTCCTGTTTAAGAAAAGATCTTTGAACCTTTAATTCAGTCATTGAAGATGTTTTGCTGCAGCACCCTACAGTTGTCAAAACCCACAAGTAGGGATGTGTAAGAGTCAGGAGTTGGCAGAGTGTGTGCCAATATGCTCCCGTAGGCTTGCACAACCACAAATGAAATGTTGGTCTTTAATTCATGGTAGTTTTTTCACTGATCTCCAAAAAATTGTATATCATTTGTATACAAGACAAACCTCTACTGAAAAGACAGAAAAAGACTGCATTAAGTGAGAATAAAATTGCTTGTTAGAAAAGTCCACTCTTAAGTTTCTTACATCTGTATGCAGTGATAAATATTTGTTGTGAGAACTGTTGTGTAGTTTCAAGTTTTTTGAGTTGTGGGGGTTGTTTGTTGTTTTTTTATTGTGCTGAAATAATGAAATACAACAGTTGACGGCAGACTCTACCACACTATTTTTGTGCTAATTCTTTCTGCTTTGAGATTACCCCGGCAATGGAAGATAGCATCCAGCCCGAAGACTTCTTGCTTGGTTAGGGATTTCTAATACAGTTATGGACACTGGTGCATCTGCATTCGAGTTGATGGTGTGTTAGTAACTTGGACTATCTGTTGCTACTGCTAGTAGTGTAACTGCAGGAGCAACACGTACTTCTGTGCTTACTTCTCTGCAAGCTTTGTAGCTCCTGGGGTGGGTTTTGTAGCCTGGGTGGGGCTCTAGGTGGGCAGCATTTCACTGTGTGCATGTGTGGGCTAATTAAATGTATGACTGTGTGAGCGCCTATTGCATCTGTCTAGACCTAAATAAAATTTCAGATCTGATAAGGTCGAAATTACTTCCATGTATGTTCTCAGCTCTGCAACTTGCTTCCCAAGTACTGCTGGAATAAACCTGAAAAACTTGCCTTGTGTTTTCATGTCTTGTTGAAGACCTGCTTTGGAGTAATTTATAGGGTCTGACCCAGCTGGGAAGCTTCTAATGCATTTTATATTTTCAAGTTGGGGGGGGGTACTTTTAAATGCATTTTTAAACTTTCAGGAAGATTTAGTAATATAATTAAATATTGGATTTTTTGAAATTGAAGTCAGGATGAGACTCCCTGATTTCATTGTATTTTCCAGGGAAATAGGGGTAATTTACTAATCAAGAGTCTGCAGTTCCATACTGTTTGATGTAATGCTGTCTTAAAACACTGAACTCTGTCAGGCACTGAGACATAACTGTTTAATAAAATGTGATTTTGTTAATACTAATCATGCATTGTGGGTATACTGTAGCTAATATAATGGAACTTACTATACCAGCTTAATATTAACCAGAAAATGTGCTGGTTCATAAAGACTTTATTTTACGTCTTTTCAAAAAAACATAAATTATCTAAAAAGGTAAACAAAAAAATTGAATATACCCGACGTAGAGCACTAAATGCCCTGTTAAACAGGCTATAGAGTGATTTGGTGCAAATACTGATTTTTCTTTGGGGTTAGTTTTTTTTTTTTTATGTAGAGGAAAAGCATCCCTGTGTTTCCTTGTTAACCAGAGATATCCTAGAATAATCAGATGCTAGAACCTGTTGCTCGCATTCTTTTCCAACTAAAACTGTCAGGATAGTACGAGAAGAATTAGTTTTATGAATTCAGTGTTGCACCCTAAAAGTAAATCACAGCGAGCTTCTGGGGCTTCAGCAAATTGTGGTGTGTGCTGTGTCATTTGCTTATTTGTAACTGTGGTCTGACAAATTCGACTGTCCAGTCCTGTCCCATCAGTCTGCTGAGAAAGTCCCCTTCAATTTGAGGCTCCTTGGTTAGATCCAGTTGATGACTTGGCACCAGAAATAAATGAATGAAAAGCGTTGATACGGGCTTACTGCAGGGTTACGGTATGGACTGCTCAGCATGAAATACCGTACCACCGTGCAGTACTTCAGTATTCTGACATACATGTTGTCATGCCATGTATCCCCCCGTCCTGCTCTCGTGCCGGCTTTGGCGCTGATGTGGCACGGTGGTGAGCCCTTTCAGCCTGTTAACTCACCGAAAGGAGAAGGAAAAACCACAGTAGTTGTCCTGTGGCTCAGCAAGAGCAAAGCACCTGCTGGGGACTGGCTGGGGGCGCGGAGGAAGGGGAGAGGCGCAGAGCGGGGGGGCACCAGGACAGCTTAGGCTCTTTGCAGTTCCCCACCCTGGTCAACACAGGACCAAAAAATTGCCTTGATATTAGAGTTAGGTACAACAAATGACTTGTATGGAAAGTGGTTTTCAGGAAAAAATGAAAGGCCATTTTGAGGGCACTTTGCCATTTCTTCTTACTGAGGCTTTATGATTTTTGTTGTTCAGCTTATAGAAAAGCAGTTAAATTTAATTCAGAAAGCAGCTGACTTAGCTCTTCCTTGCAATAACAAGATTTGGATCAGAAAAGATTGGAACAAGACTAACGCTCTTTTCTGTTGAATTTGCAGTACTTTACTTACAATGCAGAATTGCCATTTTACCCATATTGTTGGTCAGTCTCCTTTCGTTTCCTTTCCAAATCGCTGTCTATGAAAGGCCAGGTAAGCTTCTTCTGTTGGTTTATTTCTAAATAGAAACATGTACAACTACAAACATAGTTGGGCAGATGATGTGCCCAGAACAACTTGTGTCTCCAAAAGTAGATGTTTTAAGTTGAGCGTCACGCTGATACCTTGGGTTTTGCCTGGATTTTTTTTGGCTTGCTTTCTTCCTATCCCTGAGTTTTTCTCTCCTTCATTTAGTTTTTTTTCTCCAGTTCTTGGCTTTTCTTCCTCTTAACCTGTCATGTCAGTGGGAATTTCCATGAAGTCCCTGTAGGTCAAATACTGCAGCCTAGGCCTTATTCTCTTGGATCTAGGGAAGACAAACACTGAGAGTCTGATTTACCTTTTTTATTTCAGTGGGTTTCTGAGGCAACTGAGACATCAGTGCAGATATTTTTGATCCACAGCCTTTGGGATGAAAGGACAGTCAAGCCTGTGATGCTCAGCAGAAGCTTATAACATGATGACTCTGCGTCCTGTCTGGTGTCAGGAGACACCAGAGTGCTGTATTTTGGTTGAGATACTCACGGGTATAGTTATGTCAAACTCGGAAACACTTAATGGTGTCTTCAGCACTGCGGCACGCCCGAGCACCTGACTTCAGGCTCCAGTCAAAGGCACCTTTACTTGAAATGTCTTGTCTTTAGCGTACCCATCCCACATTGCATGTTTCATACAGTATTAGTTTGTCTTGAAACTGAATATTGACATCAACATTGATTCTACTGTGCAAAAAGCAGTGACTTTTTTTCCCTACTAGATAAAACCATTGTTTTGTTCTTTTCTTTCTGTTTTACAGGCTCTGGCTTGTGTTATCTTGAATCCAATGTCTTGGTGTGGCATTTCAGAGAGAGTGGAAGGCTACCCACAAAAAACCTGCTATGACACTAGTTTAATCTGTTCTGTTTTCTTTGGTTACTGGTGGTTCAGCA
>NW_010514740.1:46707-58269 GCF_000687285.1 Phaethon lepturus
TTGTTTTGGAAGAGACCCTGACATGCATTTAAAAAAGACGCCATCAAGATGAGTCCCCATTCTTGGACACCAAAAAGTGTTTGTGAGGAGTCTTTCTTCTGGCTGTAAACTTTTGCATATTTTTCTTAATAATTGCTTGCTCATCTTGATGATGTCCACGACCATGTGTTTATACGTCACATCCAGCCCAAGACTTCCTTCAGGGTACAGTTTGGGTCGGAGTGGGAGAAGGAAATCAAAGTGTTTGGACTTAAATCCTGCTTTGCTCAAGGGCAGAGATCTTTACCACAGCTGTAAGACTAAGGGGTGAGTGACTGTGCATTGTGAGCAGAACTTCCTCACCCCTCAGTCTTACAGCTGTGGTAGAGTGACTGTGCATTGTGAGCAGAACTTCCTCCTGGGATTGCTCTGGTCTTCTCAAAGAGCAAATCCAGCCTGTAATCAGTTAGTTATTGACCTTGTACATAGAAAATATCTTTAGGACTTTATAATTGTCACACACTTCCTTTTCTGTTAACATAAATTTCTGCTTCTGGAGGCTGAGTGTGTTTTGATTTTTCCAGAAAAAGAAAATGGTTATTTTTAGCACAAGCCTGCTTTCCAGGTTGCTGTTTATCACCATATTGCTAAAAGGCTCCTCACAAATGTGGCAGATGGTTTTTGTCTCTCTGCTCTTAGGATATATGTGTGTTGCTTTTTGTAAGAGTTGATCTAAGTCCTGTCAAATCCGTCCTAAAGGTATGGTTAAGCTCCTTCAGTTCATTAACCATTTCTCACGGGTAATGCTCCTACTACAAATAAATATTTTCATCCAGACAGTGACAGATAAGAAAAGCATGGCTTCTCCTTGAGTGGCAGCACTCTCCATTTTTTTGTAACTCAAGTTCCCTAGCTAATGAACAGAAAAATCTCACTAAATCAAACTCGATGTGATTAAAGGTTTAAATAGTGCAGCCAGGATTTTATATTTAAAATATTTGTGAGCCTTTCTAAAATGACAGTGAAAGTAGGCATGGATTAGTGCATGAAATATAAAAGATTTCATATGGAAATTATGTATGGTAATAATTGTATACTAATCAAAGAACCAGACTCACTCCACATGAGGTGAAAAGTCTTCTGGGATGGTTAAGACATTAGAAATTAATAAATACCTTTTGGTGGTATAAATGTGTTTGCTAGTTGCTCTTTCCAGTCTAGCATTACTTTGGCTAATGACTTTTTTTTTTCCTTTTCCCTACTTGTCCTTTTAATAAAAATTGTATAACAGTCTGTGGCTGGTTGTAAAATACCATTTTAAAACATCAGGAAATGTTCAGGAAACATAATCCACTGATTTAAAAAGAGAACAAATCTCAAGCTAGTTACAGTGTAAATAACTGATAATTCAGATGTAAATTTAGGGCCAAGAAAATATCTTCTGTCCGTAACACTGCATATTTCATGTCAAAGTGTGTTGGCAGATACATGCTTATGTATAAAAGTTGCATCAAATTAAGTTTAAGAAACCAAAACTGAGGCTTTGTGGTTTTTTCTCTTCCTCCTTGCTTCTTTTCCCCCTCCTCAGCCTGCACCGAGCAGTAGCACTAGTTCAGAGCACTTGCACTGGTTTAGTTCTCGCAAAAAGAGCAGCTGCTCACAGGCGTTCAGCTTGTTGTGTGTCTTTCCAGCATTGATGGTTTGGGTTTTTTCTCCTAGCACCTTTACATGTGCTCTTTGCGATTTGCTCATGTGACTATTTGTATTTATATTCTCTGCAGGGTAGAATGTATTTTGCGTAAGAGACAACAATCTTTATCCTCAGTCTCCAAAAATTGCTCATGCTACATATTAGTCGCCAGCAAGTAGGTGCTTTGCAAGTACTTGATTAGCGGAGTAGGGAAGGAATGGTACGGAAGATCCACCCTGCCTCTGCAGTAGCAGATGCCTAGAGCCAAACTAGCCACCCTCGGCTCCGCTTGGAATTAACACAGAGAAAGAGGTGCTTTAAGGGCATTATCTTATGGCCTGTTTTAAAGATGACCACGACAAGATCAGTCTGGACTCTGTTGTTGACTAGATCTCCATCATGAGAAGCACAGCTGAGCCTTATGCCTGAGCTCACGGTATTTCCATAGTCAGTTGAATTCTGCCCTGTGTGAATATTGCTGTTCTGATGCCTTATTAATAGTTGCAAAAACTATACAACTTTAACAATTGCCTTAAATCTTAAGGCAGCCTAAAGTTAAATCCTTCAGTCGATGTAATATCTGTCTGGGGAAGACCGAAGTTTGCTGAAGGAGGATGGAGGAAGGGAGGTGAAGCGAGTGAGAAATTACTTGGGTGTTTGCCGTATTTGCAATAAATCGTGAGTTACTAAAGGCTGATTTTGGTTAGAGTGGGCTAAGAAGAGAGGAGGTTAAGAGGCTAGTGACAATTGGCTGTGAACACTTTGGGTGCTTCTTGGTCAAGACGTAACTGTGAGCTGGTAACAAGACTCCGGCAGTCTGGAGCTTGGATTCTATTTACGCTTGCGAATGGGAACCATTGGATAGCAGCTGAAGCAGCAACCAGTCTGAAAGGTAAGTAGCAGCTACCGAAGTGTCCCCTGGCTGTTTTGGGGGTGGGTTATTTCTTTTTTAGTGAAAACACACAAGTAAGCTGCTTCGGAAGTACCCCCACCTCAGCCAGCGAGTGCCAGATTCGCCTTTGGTTGTACGGCTTGCCACGAGACATTAATGTAAGCAGGATACTTAAGCCTACTGTTAAAAAGCACTTCGTTGCCAAATTCAGTCTGCTATTCAGATACATTAGTAGCATAAGGCAAGAAGGCAATCCGTAACTCTTAGTACGGTAAAAAGCAAGTTACATAAATTTCTTTGTTGAAACAGTTTACTTAACGTTTCAGATATTATTTTCCTCTTTATTGCACCAAATGCTTTCAATATACTTTTAAAGTGTTAACAACGAAGTGGCGGTTTTAAGGATAAATTACACTTGTAATTTTCCCTAGCTTCTGTAAAACAACAGATACAGTAATTTGTGAACTCGGAAACATTTTTCCTTTAAGCACGCTCCTTTCAAAGAATCTACTACCAAAAAAAAAAAAAAAAAAGACCAGTAGAATAAAGGTGGGATAGATGCTATTAAAGAGCCATATAAGCATTTCAATAATTTTACTGCAAATGCATTTCTTCTCTCTCTCTGAATGGAGCATTAAGTCCTTCTCGTGGTCTGGACTTTTCACTTCCTCCAGAGCACTCATTAAACTAGAGTTCAAATGTCTGGTGTGTTGAGACGGTCTCAGGAGCTGAAAGAGAGCTTATTGCAGTGATGATAATTTTAGCAAATCCTTCCTTTTTTTGAAAACGAGAAAAAAACCTTACAGCTGGTAACAGTTTGTAGGTTAGAGGTTCTGAAAAGGAAATTGGACAACAGTGGTTTTAATATAATTATAACTCTCTTTCCAGTATTTGCTCTATCAGGAGATTATTTAAATATCAAAATTCATACTTTCTAAAGCTGTTCTTGTTTTATGTTACTGGCTTTTTAATACTTTCCTTAGACTGTAAGACCTCTACATTTCATAGGAAAACAAGATACTGGCTTGCAGGGTACTACTAGTCAACAGTAAATTCATCACTTAATGCTAACTTATTTACACAAGTATTTGCCTAATATCTGTTGTGGATTTTCACTTTGACTGTAACTGACAGTTTTCATAGGAAAGAGATCTCAACAGCAATTAATGCCACTTCAGTTTAAATACTGAAATAAATCGCCACTGGTAAGGTTTGCCTTCGTATTCAGAAACTTCAATCAGAAACATCATCTAGCTAGCTCTTGGGAGTATAGACTTCCCCGAATTGAACAAAAGCCAGCGGGAGCTGTTTCGGTTGGACACTCCTGAAAAACAGACCAGAAGTACTCTTAACGTGGGCACCCAAAAATCCATGGAAGTTTGGGTGCTGAAGACACAGGTGCACCAGCCATGCTTCTGATGGGTTGCTGGTTGCTGACAAGCATAGCTAATAGACAGGAGCCGCTATACGTTTCCAGTTTGCTTCTGAAACCATACTCCTTCCAAAACAGCTTGTATCAATGTCTCCAGTGCACACAAGATGAACTAAGCTACAATGGCAAAAATGCGGTTTTTTGCTGGCGTAAATTAGACCTACATTGTGGTTTACTGGTAGCACTTCTCAAGTGCAGAGCTAGCTCTAGCTTAGATTCATCGAATAGTTTGTGTTGGAAGGGACCTTTTAAGGTCATCTAATCCGACCCTCTGTAATGAGCAGGGACACCTTCAACTAGAGCAGGTTGCTCAGAGCCCCATCCAGCCTGACCTGGAATGTCTCCAGGGATGGGGCATCTACCACCTCTCCGGGCAACCTGTGCCAGCGGTTCACCACCCTCATTGTGGAAAACTTCTTGCTTCGATCTAGTCTCAATCTACCCTCCTTTAGTTTAAAACCATTCCCCCTTATCCTATCGCAACAGCTGTTGCTAAAAAGTCTGTCCCCATCTTTCTTATAAGCCCCCTTTAAGTGCTGGAAGGCTGCAGTAGAGTCTCCCTGAAGCCTTCTCTTCTTCAGGCTGAACAACCCCAACTCCCTTAGCATTTCTTCGTAGGAGAGGTGTTCCACTCCTCTAACCATTTTTGTGGCCCTCCTCTGGACCCGCTCCAACAGGTCCATGTCTTTCCTGTGCTGAGGGCTCCAGAGCTGTACATAGTATTCTGGTGGCGTCTCACCAGAGTGGAGTGAGTAGAGGAACAGAATCACCTCCCACAACCTGCTGGCCACGCTGCTTTTGATGCAGCCCAGGATATGGTTGGCCTTCTAGGCTGTGAGCGCACGTTGCTGGCTCATGTCCAGCTTTTCATCCACCAGTATCCCTAAGTCCTTCTCAGAAGGGCTGCTCTCGATTCTTTCATCACCCAGCCCATGTTGATACCAGGGGTTGCCCTGGCCCAGGTGCAGGACCCTGCACTTGGCCTTGTTGAACCTCAGGAGGTTTACCCAGGCCCATTCCTTGAGCTTGTCCAGGTCCCTCTGGATGGCATCCTGTCCATCAGGCATGTCAACCTCACTACTCAACTTGGTGTCATCTGCAAACTCGATCCCACTGTCTATGTCGTTGATGAAGATATTCAAGAGTACTGGTCCCAATATGGACCCCTGAGGGACACCACTCATAACCGATCTCCATCTGGACATTGAGCCATTGACCACTACTCTCTGGATGTGGCCATCCAATGAATTTCTCATCCACTCAACAGTCCACCTATCAAACCCATACCTCTCCAATTTAGAGAGAAGGATGTTGTGGGGCACCATGTCAAAGGCATTTACATCAAACTTCATTGTGACCTGGATAAAACTAATAACTTCCAGATGGTAAACCGAAGTGAGATATTATGAGACTACAGCATTTTGCATATATGTAATTTTGATGTGTACTAAAACCTCCAAAGAAGTAACTTAAACGTCTTTCTGGGTGGTACTTGTCCTTAATGCCAACTTACTGTTTAGGAAACGTGGCTGCTTTCCTTGTGGGCTTCATCTGAGCTAGTCATATTCAGTTTTCCTTGATATGTTTGATTTCATTAATGAGTCACTGAGAAACAAAATGTCTGCTTCTACAGAGGGGGATAAGTTATCTCAATTCTTTGTGTATACCTATACACTGGTCCCTCTAAAGGTTATGCCATGACATTTGCACTGCAGGTGATGCTCAGGGGCCCTTGTTTTGGAGGAAATGCGGGACGTCTCCTTTTCTAGGTGGTGTACAAACATGGAACACAATATTTGTTCTTGCTTCTAGGTCTTTTGGTCCTGGGTCTGGTAGGCACATTCACTGCTATGGTTAGAGTGATCACAGTACAACAGCATCTGTTTATCCATCATTTATTATTTTAACAGAGATTAATATGAGACTATTTTTAGCACTGGCAGATAGATGGTATGTTATTTTAGAATGTGTATTTATTTTTTTTTTTTCTTTGATGGTATCTGTGTTAGTATTTGAGATCACTTGAACCAGCTGGGGCCATATGAGTCATCATTATCCCATTGAGCTTACACATTGTGGTATAAAACATTTCTTTCTAACCTCTTTTTTTTTCCCTCCCCCCTTCCCCCGAGTATGACCCTAGAAAAACAACATATTCCTCACGTGGTGCCAAGTGCAGTTCTCCTGAAAATTGGCTTTACTTGATCTGTCTTGCCTTCTGGGCTTAACTATTACTAGATAGAAGAAGTGGGAGGGAGACAATACAGAAAGCCTGAAGACAAGAAGACATTATTACACTGGCAGCCTTCCTGTGTTTGAAGCCTGCAAAGAAGTCTTCAGTCTAAGGAAGAAAAACAGAGATGAGCATTGCAAAGACAATCTTCCTAACCGAAAGTTCAGCAGAGCTTTTAGTTTCACTGCTGTTTGAATTCACATTTCAGAGTTTGTGATACAAAGTTTGCTGGCTGATAAAGGCTTATTGATGATCTGAAGGTCATACATAACTGCAACTGCAAGCCTAGGCAGAGATACAGTACACTTCAGAATTTATTAATTGCGTCAATCTTTGAAGTTCTACAAACCTAGTCTCAAGTTTTTCTTTTTATACTTAGTCACTGGAGTAAATATATTTTTTTCTTACATCTGGGTGTCCCAGAGAGAATACCGCTGTTTTGCATTTGATACATAATGCAAAACTTGGCATGAGCTTTCTTTCATACTGAGAAAGTAAGTTTACCTGAAAAAAAATGTGTAAATACTGAAAACTTGTTGTAGAGACTTGAATTAGAGAATGACAATATTTTAAGACTTAAAAAGACTTCTAATTGCTTTTCTTTTCAAGGATGTATACTTTTTCAGTCTTGCTGAGGCTTAGTCATGGCAGTTCTTAGCCAAGCATTCAGGATCATTCAGTTTTCTTCAGTACTTCTTAGCAGTTTTACGTATTCTTGCTGTGAATACATAAAATTCTGTTTACTTGGGATTTAGAAAAATCTCATCCATTGAGATTCCAAAAGGTAGCGTGAGACAAAAACATGTCAAATAAGGCTGTCCTTAAGTGAACTTGTAGAGCTGAGGCAGAAGACTATAGTGAATTTTAAAGCAGAAGTTTAAGTTGAAGCTTAAATGGATAAGCAACTGATTTTTGTTAATATATAACCAATTTTAATTCTGTTCTGCATTTGTATTTAATGAAGTGAGTACTGTCTTTCTAAGTAGGAAGGTACACTGTACGCCCATCTCCTCTGAAGATTCTTGACAGTGGGCTGGCAGGAAAGAGTTTGTTTTTTACCGAGAGATCCTTTTTTAAATCACTTTTGTCAAGCTCCATCTGATAAATTGTGAAGCAATGCACTAAACCAGCATTCTTTTTCCTAAGTTAAATAAAACAACCTTAAATATCCTGGATCCACAAAGTGGAAAATAAGTTAATCAAAGCAATTTTTATACTTGACATCATAATATTTTTTTAAACAAAGGAATTATTATCTGAAGACTATCATCAGTTCAACTCATGAACATGCCGTTAGATTTCAAAACTAGATTCATCTTCCATAACATTTTTTAATTAGGGGACCAGAAAAGGAAAACAAATCTTCTTGCTTTTTTGACTCCAAATTGGTTTCTCAACTCTGAATGACCTATCTGTTCAATTCTGTTAGCTGAATGAGCAGAAATGAAGAAAATATTCTGCCTGCGCCTGAAAAACAAGTTAGTTACCGAAAGCTGGTTTTGCAGTTCAGCAAACGGATTTTTTTAAGTACTTAAATGTTGGCAGCAAAAACAAATGCCAAAATTGTTTTGTGCGCAGTCATTAGTGCAAGTTACTGTTACTTCTCTTTTTACGATACATTTTACAAGGTATTGAAGTTAAAACTTCATTTAAATTTCAAAAATACATTTTCAGGTGAATCTTTATTCACCTTGTAATAACCAAACCTGAGACTGCAAGCAGTGCTTCCAACTTGAGGGGTTTTGGCTCAAAAACCTGTAGTAGTCCAAACCTTTTTAGCTAAGGAATTGCAGAAAGAAGCATTTCTCTGCTGCCTTCGCTCTCCTGTGACCTTGCCATGAGTGGGATTGACAAAATGACCCAAATGAACAAAAATCCTTTTTGGCAGGTTTGGGTTGGGTTTTAGCTTTGGTTCATCGCACGACAGACCACACACCCATGTAGGGCAGAAGAGGAAAAATGATGGTGCAAAAGCAGGGGAAAATGGGGAAGATCAGAAGTGCTGCTTCTGTGGGTGATGTTGGCAATGCTGACTTGTTTGAAGCACGGGCCTTTATATGTTTTTCTGAAAACACCTGTGGCTTACTGAACCTATGTTCCTCTTGAGTCCTTTCCTGCAACAAGGTAGAGGTGTCTCTTCTAGATTTCCTGAAAAATACCCTGATATTAGCTGTGCGTTTTCAGTCAAAATTTGTATAAAATCATAAATGCTTCTGTAAATAATTAGAGGAAAAATAAAATGCAAGAAAAAAGCCTGCGCTTACAACCTTGACGTAGATACTTTCAGTCCATCCCAGTTTTTGTATCTTTCCTGATGGCAGAAAAATGGCAAGCACATTCCCGAACTTACTGCATGTGCGCTTCCCTCTGGCTCCTCATGGCTTGGGTGGCCACCACCTAACCCTTCAGCCACCCGACCTGTCTGCCACTGTAGAAATTAATTAACAGTAGAAATTAATAGCTGCCTTGTGTCCAGGAAGTCCACTCATTAGTGCAGGTTACTGTTATTTCTCATTTTATGATGCATTTTACAAGGTATGGCTTTTGGTCTCAGTCTCCTTGAGAAAAATGGCAGTAACTTCTACTGTGAGTCTCTCTTAAAAACAAAACAAAAAAAACCCCTCTTTTTCAGTTCTTTAGGTTTATATTCAAATTAAAACTAAGGGCAGTGTTTCCTTTTTAACACTGTTTTTCAAAAAATATTTCTTAGTAAGACTGAAAATGGAAAAACGAGTGTGTGTGTGCAGAGGAATGTGGAGGGCATAAGGGTGCACATTCCAGATTGCCTGTGCTGGTGCGGTGATGCAAAGCAGCTGTGAGTCGAGTTAACTGGCCCGTCTACTGCGCAGGCAGCCTGCTCATGCCTCTGGTCCCAGAAATATTACTTTGTTTGATACTACGTGGCTTCAGATCTTCAAAAATGCAATGTTGTGCTCACTGTGAGTGCATTATTCAGAAGTCGTTAATTTTTTAATTTTTTTTTTAATTTGCGTTGGAGTATTTCCTATATTAAGATTAGCGTTAATGGTCGAAAATGCATGTCGGTAGCTCAGGGCTTTTTAAAATTATTTTTAATTTATACGTATATGTGTGTGTGTGTAAAACACATATATCTGTATATAAAATTCTTGCTTAAGGGATAATCTAAATCTGTTAAATGTTTTTAAATGGGATTTTCAAGTATGGAAATAATCAAAAAGATAACTTTCCTTTCTCAGACTATTCATCAGCAATACATAACCTGAGTCAAATGTCAGTGATGGGAGAGAGTTTCTGTGGGCTGGTTCTGCTCTCTGAGTCTTGGAAATGCGATTCGGGAATCCAGGAGAGGAAATGAATGGCAGCTGATCAAATACGGGCATCAACCACCTAATCATGGAAAAATGTTTTTGACGGCGTTTGAAACAACGTTACTATGGATGGTGCAGTAGAAACTACTACCGAAAATTTCTTATCTTTAAAGTTTGTTTTGGTCTTTACAGTAAAAGTGATGTTTTGTTGTCGCGGTGTTCACTGAATGATGAAGTTTGGTAATTTCTGTTTGATTTCTCTTCAGAGAGGCACCGTGAGATTAACAGCACTAAAACTACCGGAGTTGCTTTTTATTTACGAGCTATGACAAATATATATAGAAAGCGGATTTATGTCCTCTTGCCTATTGAACGTGTCCTGTTGTCCCCCTAAGCTCGTGAAATCCTCCAGTAACAAAAGTCTGACCTGTAAACTGAGGAAAAAGGTCGTGCGATTATATTATGTTGCTTTTAACAAATCATATTTTATTTCTCATCAAGTGATAAAAAAAAGACGTTTACCTTGAGTTGTTTAATCGTTTCAACTTCTACTCCATTTCAACTTAATTGTACTAGGAGGGTGACGGGAGTTGACAGTCGATGAGCCGCTGGCGGCTCTGCTGCACCCTCCCCTCACACCCCGCTGCTTCTGCGGGGCCAGGAAAGGCTTTCTGGAGTTATGAAATACCGGGCAGTAATTTCAGTAGTCGGCCAGCAGCAAAATGACCATTGCAGTTTTTATATCTGGGCAGTTAATATCCGATAAGTAATGATAATAAAGCCATGAAATTTTTTATGTAGCATTACTGCAAAAATAAATTGGGATTCTGTGTGGAAAAAGGATATCCAGAGCAGAAGCAAATCCCAGGCTTAAAACCCAGGATACTGTTCTTTCCCAAATACCAAACAACTGGCACATAAACACATGGCATCAGCAGCAAGAAGCTGCAAAGTGTGTGTGTGTGTATACACACACATGAATGAATGTGTATTTTTAATATGTCTGTCAGCAGGGGAGAGTAATGCATGTTTAGAAACTGTATTTGAGAGACAAAGATTCCTGCCTCCATGACCACAGAGGAGGTGGACAGGAAAGTGCTAAAACAACTAACGAAAACATAAGTAATGAAAACACTCCTGTGTTATCAACACTGTTTCCTGCACAAATCCAAAACACAGCCCCATACTAGCTACTATGAAGAAAATTAACTCTATCCCAGCCAAAACCAGCACAGTTGTCCTGACTAGCAACAACTACTGCTTTTCCTCTGACAGCATTTTTATAAACAGAGCCCATAGAGTGTCTTCATGTAGGAAAAAAAAAAAAACGTCTGGATGGCATCATGATAAAATCTGGAAGACTGGTAACCCTCCCAGGTGACTACAGACCTGTTAGCCTGACATCAGGCATTACACTACTTTGAAGTAAAAAAATTAAATGGTCAATGCAAGAGGAATACCAAGATGCATCAGGGAGATAAATAAAGGGATTGCTCTAAACCAAGGAAGTGTAATACTTACCCATTTGGACTTCTAGTAGGATATTTTGCATGGTGTTGCACAGAAAATTATGAATTCTCCTGGAGGATATAGGTTGAGCGCTAACAAATGGTTGCAGCTGAAGGTTAATGCATGCTGGCGGAGCAAGTTCTGTACGTTGTGCGCTCCGATTACTCTGTATGGCCCACGTTACAAGAACAACGGCTGTACTACTTTACAGAACAGTTAAATACTTGTGGTATGACCTTTGTGTACTTGCTTCTGGTGCCACTCGTGTTCAGGAAATCAACTTCATAAATTAGATTTCTATAATGCAAATGATGTTGCTTCTGTTTTCAGAAAATTTGCCTCATGGCTTCAGCCTAATCCATAGTCAGAAACGGCCAGAAGGAATCATGTTTTAATGTCATCTTTTCACAAGTCAACAATTTCCTAAATATTTGTGAGGTTGGAATGTGTGACAGCACATCAAAGTGGGTTACCAAAAAGCGTATTCACAAGTTGGTCTTCCTTCTTAATAATAATAATAATAATAATAATTATTAT
>NW_010514741.1:0-259 GCF_000687285.1 Phaethon lepturus
CTTCCCTGCCGAGGCACTGCTCGTGTAAACACACATATGCTCAGCTTTAAAGCACACGAAAGGCCGAGCGCTGCTGATGCCAAGAAGGGGCTCTGAGGCTCTGTGCGAGCTCCGGCAATGTGCAAGCGCATCCCGGCCGGAGAGCAGGATACCTAATGCAGGGGAAGGGATGCTGTTAAACCCGTGCCTTACAACAGCTTGGCTAACTCCTTCTCAAGTTACCCAGGCAGCGGGTGTCGCGCATTCCCACGGCTGGGAG
>NW_010514741.1:309-1121 GCF_000687285.1 Phaethon lepturus
CGTGGTTGGCCACGAGGAGCTCAGGAGCACCTCTGCTCGGAGGCGAAGCCCTGACTTACGCACTCCTGTTTCTCCTTCTGCTCTCTTTCAGCAAGCCCCAAAAAAGACCTTGCACTCCTGTTGGAGCTTTTATCCCACAGGGAGCCATACCGTTGGCAGATGTTTGCTGTGATACAGGACATGACAGCTTTTATTAGTTGTCAGCTGGAACACAATATTTTAGGGTCTTTAGGTTAAAATGGAAAAGCAAAGCTTGCACGCATGCCTGCGCCGGCAGCACAGCCCCCTTCCCAGCCCAGCACCTCCACGAGCCTTTCTGCACAGGAGCCCAGGCTCCTCTCACCGTCACACCTCGGCTCCTCCGTCCTGGGCCGTGCACTGTGTCCCTGCGGTGACACCCTCCGTACGGTTGGCATGTTCTCAACGCCAAACCCGGACTGCCCGGGTCTGGGCTCCTTTTTTTTCTGCCTCTCTTGCTGGACATGCTTCAAACCCATCAGCCCCAAGAGAGAACAACGCAAAGGAAAAGGTCACACATACTTTTCTTATGAAGACTAAAGGGAGTTTCCCACCTCTTCCAGGCTGGGAAGCCACCGCAGCTCTTCAGGCTGTTGCACATCAATGTTACCAAATCCTAGAGAATTACAAGAAAAGCCTACGTGCCTGCAGCTTGCACTACTGATGGAAGTAGCCCCGTTTACCCCCGGCATCTGAGGGGGGTCCTCACCTTCCCAGAGCTGGCTGGTGGAAGCCAGAGAGCGGGACACGTTGAACTGTGCTGTCCCCTGTGTGGGAGCAGGCAGGGATGGTTT
>NW_010514742.1:0-2083 GCF_000687285.1 Phaethon lepturus
TGGCTGGCAGGGGTAGGAAGCAGCACAGCCGCCCTTGGCAGGGCTCATGGAGGGGGTGTGCCAGGCTCAACTCGGGGAGGCACCCGAGCCCTGCGCCAAGCGCCACAGCCGGCCCTTCTGTGGCCCTACCCGTGGCCACCAGCCACTCACTCCTGTCCCCCACCCCATCCCCGTGCAGGGCCACCAGGCACCATCCCAGACTCAGCCCCTCATCCCCTGATGGCCCTGGGACAGGGAGAGGCTGAGAGGATGCCACAAGGGTCCCCATGAGGGTCTGGACCCCATCAGGGGCCACGCGGTACAGGACCACGTGGCGGACATGGCGGAGGAAAAGGAGGGCAAGAGGGGCTTCGGTGAGGAAGGTCTGGAGGAGGCTGCGGAGACGCTCGGGATTGGAGACCCCTGCAGCGATTCCCGAGGGTTGCCGGCGGAGGGGAAAGCGGAAGAGGGTACCCTGTGCAGAGCCGCGGTGCTGTCCCACAGCTTCCAGCCCAGCCCAGAAGGGCTCGAAAAGGCCAGGAAGGTCCTGGGCTGCAGAGATGTCCCAGCGGGCACCAGCACCTGGCAGCACCCGGCATTCGGGGTCCAACACTCCCAAAGATGGGGGGCTCAGCACACCTGGCAGGTCTGGGGACATGGGAACCATGAGGCCACAGGGATGGCATGGACACCACTGCCTCCCCAGATTGTCCCAACCCACCAGTGCCCCACGTTCCCACCCAGTACCATCAAGTTCAACCCCACAGTGCCTCCCATGATCCCAAGCTTAATCCCAATTCATCAGTCCTCCCTCAGTTTGCCCCTGCAGCCATGCCCTCCCTTGACATCCAGCCTCCCCCCAGCCTCCTGGTGCTCCAGGTTTCCTCACTTCAGACTCAGCCCTCCATTTTGCACCCCCTCAGTGCCCCGCAGGCACTC
Source organism: Phaethon lepturus (assembly GCF_000687285.1). Lineage (NCBI taxonomy): Eukaryota > Metazoa > Chordata > Aves > Phaethontiformes > Phaethontidae > Phaethon > Phaethon lepturus. The sequence goes on from NW_010514742.1 coordinate 919, forward strand.
CCCAGCACCAGTGGTTCAGTGCTTCCAGTACAACCTGTGTCCCCAGTTAAATTTCAGTTGAGGCTCCCAAAGCTGCTCACCGGTGAGGTGGTAGACAGAGGTGAAGCCCAGCCCGAAGCGTCCCACAGTGCTGGGGTCCTCCCGCTTGTGCGACACCCCTGGGCGCAGGAGCCCCGTCCAGTCCCGGGGGGACATCAGGGCGTCATTGTAGGCCAGCAGGGCTGGACCTGGGTGGTCAGGACCATAGGTTAGGGGAGACTTAGGACATGCAGGGGGGATTGTGACCCCCACTCAGTGTCCCACAATCTCAGTCCCCCCTCTAGTCCCACAAAATCCCCCTCAGTGCCTGCAGTACCACTGAGTCCTCCCAGTACCCTCAGTGCCCCCAGCACATTCCAGAACACCTCATTGGTTCCAGTTCTCCCAGTCCACTCTGATCCCTCTTCAGTTCTTGACCAGTATCCCCCAATCCCTCCCAGTAACTGCCAGTGCCACCCCTGCGCTTTATCCAGTCTCTCCTAGTGCCCGTAGCGCCTCTCACCCTGGGTGCCCTCCAGTCCCCCTCCGGTGACATCGAACTCCCGCTCATCGGACACAAACACGACCTTCTTAGCGCCGGCGTCATCCGCATTCTGCACCAGCTCCTGGGTTCAGGCATCAGTGCCCAGACATCTGAGCCTGCCCAGCCCCCAGAGAAAAGCACCAACCCACTCTCCCAGCTGGCCAGTGAGGTCCAGGGACTGGTGCTAGGCAAGCACCACCACCCACCCTGTGGTCTGTCTACCCAGCTGGGCAAGAGAGCCCAGATGGCTGGGTTCCCTGGGGGTCCCACCTTGAGGATCTGCCCCCCATCAGGGTACTTCTGCAGGATGCTGTGCAAGTAGTCAAGGAAGATGGGTGCCTGCTGGTAGAAGGCCTCCCTGCAAAGCAGAGAGAAGGGTCAGGGACAGGGCAGGGCTGGCCTCCAGGGGTAACCAGGACCCCCATGTCCTCCTCGGAAACCCCAGGATGTCCCCCTCCTTGGGGGAGGTCAAGGACCCTATCTCCTCCTGGCACCCACTGAAACAACCACCTCCAAGGACCTCCCCACCTCCCCAAGGCACTCATTTCTGACTGGGATCCTCCAGCAATCCTGAAACTTCCCCATAACCCCCAGCAAGCTCTG
>NW_010514743.1:0-762 GCF_000687285.1 Phaethon lepturus
AGGTTGCAAGTAACCACCTTCTGTTACGCTGAGTGTAGGAAAGTGAAGAAATGACTCTGCCTGTGGCATTTTGAATTATTTCATTAACGACACGGTATAAGGTTTCAAGGAAAATTATTTGAAGAGAAAAAGGAGATTGCTTGATATCAATTCAGCTTTGAATATTTAATCTGTTCTTAGTAACGGGATTTTTGGTGGATTTTTTATCTATAAACTGTGCATAATCTCTGTCTTGAAAGTTTTCTTCTACAAAAAATGACTAGACATATCTATGTGTACGCAGCGGATTTTGAGTCATCAGCCCTTTTTGGGAAACTCTCAGTTTCCTGTAACTGTTTGCGTTCCTTGAAAGCAGCAGGGATTTGGCTGAGAGATCTTTGTGAACCTGCTTAGGAGCGGATAAAAAAGTGAAGCAGCTGGGTGCGGAGGAGAGGAACGTTCTCAAGGCTCTGGGCTATTTCAGCGGGTTTAAGAAATTTGCTGGTGATTCCTTCTCTCTCTGACGCTGGGTCAGCCCTCGCTCTCGCCAGCGAAGACGAGTGTTTGCGTACACGGTCCCTGACCGCCTTCCCTGTGTTTGCAGGCCGCTCTTTGCCGTGCAGCCCAGCCGTGTCAGGGCGGGTGCTGGTGTGACTGTCCCTTCCCAAGTGTTTTTGGGAGCGGAGGGGTGTCTTGTTAAGCAGGCGGGAAGCTGCGGCCCCTTGGATGCGGTTTGGACGTGGCGCAGGGCGTGTGGCGCCGGGCTCTCGTCGGGGTGCGGTC
>NW_010514744.1:0-16951 GCF_000687285.1 Phaethon lepturus
GGAGTTGCCATCACTGGAAGTGTTCAAAACATGTGCAGACATGGCACTTCAGGACATGGTTCAGTGGGCATGGTGGTGTTGAGTTGACAGTTGTACTTGATGATCTTAAACGTCTCTTCCAACCTTAATGATTCTGTGATTCTGTAATAACTGTATAGCTATATAGCTTATTGTTTGCTTTTCTTGAAGTTGTTCGTAACTGTCTGTTTGATCATGCCTTATTGTGCTGGAGCAAATGGAAGATGATTGCAGCATCAAACACATTTTCAACCTCTAAAATTCCAGGAATGTTTATTTCCCCTAATAATGAGCTGGAATGAGCTTGTCTTCAGGGTATTCTGCACCAATTACATGTAAATGCCCTTTTTCCATTGACAATTCTAATCAATATTTGCATATTTAAGAACAAGGTGCATGAAATCTTAGAAATTAATGAGCAGGTTGGCCAAAAACATAGCTTCAATACATTAGCAAAGCAATAAATTCTCTAGCAGAATAAGTATCTTCTCTGAAACCAACTAAAACCCATTGTAACAATTTTTTAATAGCTCACTGTACCCAGTGGTTTTATGAAAATTTTAAAAGAGACTGATTCCAAGACACTGCTTTAAATAAATATTTAATCTATGTCAATAACTGCAGATATTTTTTCTTTGTAGGAATTCTCAACAGGGGAAATTCTACATCGATTCTCTTATTTATTACCACATGTAGATTGTCTATTTCCATAGCCCAAAGTTTCAGTGTTGTGGTTTTGTGTTTAGTAGTGTTTTGTGTTTCTGACATTATTATTTTATTAAGGTTTTGAAACTTCTCTTGAAAAGTGTTTACCAAACTGGCAACACTCTAAATTTCTATTTCCTTATATGATCTGCACTGTATGCAACTGCCAAATCAAATTAAATGAACAAGTATTTTGATTGTAAGAACTAAATGACACATTGAAGAGCAAGTCAAATAGTAAATAAAAATAGACATTTTTTGCCAGTTTGTGATGCCAGGCTTTAATGACATAATAAACCCATTGCTCATCCTGCATGAAGCTGCCATATCAGAAAAAATGTGGTCTCATAAGGAACAAGTATTTTTTTTTTTTCCAAATGAGGGCAGGAATAATGAAAAATCACAAGCTCTTTTGCCAGAAGAATGACATTGATTTTAGTTATCATGTACTGTTTTTTCCAGAAAGCATGATTGCTAATCAGAACAACAGTAAATTGAATACCAGTGTTCACTTCCCTGTGCATTCAAACCTTCTTCTATTAGCATAATTCTAATTATTAATTATTTATATTGCAGTAATACCCAAGAGTCCTAATCAAAATCTGGCATAAACAAAAACGAACAAAGTGTTCTTGCATAGGAAAGCTTAGGTATGTTTTGTGAAGAAAGAATAATGACTACTGAAACTTGGTTCCTAATGAGGAGAATTTCAGAAATACAATGACTTTTTAGGTCTTTCTCTAGCCTCAAATTTGTGCCCAAATGCAGTCAGCTAAAGTTCGGTCCAGCCTATCATTCTTCCATATCTGTTTTGCAAAGACTACCTTTGGCATGAATGGATGAAAATCATAACAGCAAATGTCAAAGTTAAACTGAAAAGCCTTTACAAATTTGAATTCTGTGGCAGATGAAAAAACTCTCTTATGTTCATACAGGCAAAGAACATTTTCAAGGATAAGTAGTGAAGATAAATTTTGTCCATGCAAAGAGTAAATTTCAGTGAAATTTGTCATAGCAGACATGTAATATGATAAATAATTACTGTCTTCACTGAATTACTAAAACCAAAAAATAATAGATTTCATTTACTTTTCCAATGTTAATAATATAATGCAATTTTTTAAAGACATCATAAAAAAAAAAAAGTGAAAACATTAGCCAAGAAATTAATAATAACCTTTGGAAAAGAGAATTTCCCATTAATTTTATAGTCATTCCAGTAACTAAGGGAGAGACAAACACAATGTTGCAGTTTCATAGCCACAGCAGTGCTTGAGCAGGAGATAGGACTAGAGATGTCCTGAGGTCTCTTCCATCCTGAGTTATCCTGTGGTCCCATGATTCTGTGATGTCAGCCTTCATAGGCACAAATTAGAAACAATATGAAAGTTATCAAATATAAAACCCCTCAAAACTTATATAAATATTTGGATCCTACATATCATGTACAGACTTGCTTAACTGCCACTTCAGGGTATCTTGGGCTTTGTTTGTTTGCCTAACAGAGCCGTGGCATTAAGCAGATGTGTTATGTAGACTTAATTATTATCTGACATTTTCATACATTCAATGAGACATTATTCTAAACACAAGACAATTAAACTTTAAAGAAAATGATTTACAAGAGAGGAACAAATGTAGTTAGATAGATATATGGCTAAGTAAAAGAAAGTTTACATCACTTAGAAGCATGGGCTGTATATAATATGGATCTTTGTCTTCTGTATGGCCTACATAAAGTTAAGTTTGTTTGGGTGTCTTAACTATGTATTTGCATATTATGAAATTTTAGATTTTTTAACTGCTGGTATTATATAATAATTTGTTTGCATGTATTTTAAACTACACTGCTATACCACTTCGAGATTTAAAATATGGGGTTTAGCTCTCCCATTTAAATTATTCTAAAAGCTAAGCAAGAAGTTATTGTAGCAGGTATTGTTTTAAGCATTTGCTTGCTAATGTAAGGTTGTAAGAGGCCAATATTGGTACAATTGTGAAATTTTTATCCAGGGCATCTGTCTCAACTATTAACCATATGAGACTGTTACAGCAGAGACTGCTAAAAAGGAGCATATTGACTGCTTAGCTCTGCTGTCAAAGGAGTACAATGCACAGTATTATAATGAATGCAGATTACAGTGATTGTGGCTGAAGAAGAAACTTCTGAAAGATTCTATTTATTTTATATGTTTTAATAAGAGCAGTTTGAATGAGCCAAAAGAGGTATTTTCCCCTAAATGTCTTTCCATGTTCCTGTTTGTAACAGATTTTATTTTAGGAGGTCCTGACACGTGGGGTGGTGATGACTTCTGTACAGAATGGCAACATGTTTTTGCGTGATAAAGCCACAAACAATTTATTCAATTTATCTCAATTCACACTAAAATTCATTATTCTGTCAATAACTCCTTCATCATCCCACTTTTCAACAAGATTATTTTGACAGCAGCTTTAAAATATGTATTTATTTAATGTAAAACTAAACAACATTTATGTAATGTAATGTAAGGGTAAATGTTAATGTAAATCTAATCATAACAGGTCAAACTTCTTAGGAATCAGAGGAAGAAGGGCAGTTCTAAATCCATTTAACATTCTAATTTATTAAAATATAATATGAAACATGACTTAATGTATTGCAACTGCATTTCACTGAGGGTCCAGAACTCTACATGAGTTTCCATGCCTGTGTATTAAAGACAAAATATGTATTTTGGGGGCATTAAAATGAGGAAACCATGGAGAAAGAATAGATTTTTTTTTCCTTTGTGTGTTTTCCTTGTCTACAGATGTAAAAAATTGCTTTTAGCTAAGAAATGTTTGGTTGACATGCTTTCCTAAAAATTTTGATAAAAATTTAATTAGCCAAGCCACTATATTAAATTTATTGTTTTCTCTAACCAGAGCTGTAACAGGGGAAGCAAGATGGGTTCCCACCACAAACACCCTATTGATAGGAGCACCGAGAGAAAAATATGTCCCATCAGTCCTCCTTCCTTTGTACTGGCAACCACAAAGAAGGGCTGCTGATCTCTAGCGATAGGGTAAGCAGGACAAGGTAATGTTTGCTCCTGGAAAGACACCAAGGAAGAAGAGAAGAACATCTGTGGAGGCAGATGTTTTAGGTATTGTCATGTCTTGATACTGCTCTTCCCACAGTGGCTTTTAGATTTTTTTACCTAGATGTGAAGTTGGGTTATGGTTTTGCGGAACATCCTAGCAGCCTTGTTGAATACTGATGTAGTACCAGTACTCCTTCAGCTTTCTGGAATATCTCTCATCACCCAACGTTTTTTTAAATATTTCATAGGTCCAGTTAAGACCAAAGACTTTTAGCAATAAGTGGGCAAGGCCTGGAGGTTTAAAAAAGACACGTATTTTTTGTAGATTACAGTTTAGTGTTTAGATTAATGATTGGCAAAGGAACATATGGCACTTTCTCATCTCACTTCCATTAGCTTCATGCTCATCTTATTTGTTTCAAGCAAATACCTGTTGATTATATTTGGTTTCTCTGCATCATTTTATATATATATATGTATATATATAAAAATTTCAAATGTATTCAAAATGTGATTTTTGATACTTATAGGATCTATAACTTTGACAAAACTTATTTCATTCAGAATGTATTTTTTGAAGCTCATAGGCCTTAGATCAAGAGACCACCTTTTACCCTGTTTTTTTATCTTCCTTTAAATACTCCGTGTTTTATACTGCCATGTATGCTGGTTAATTTTCATGTACCCTTTTTTCCACTTTCTCCCCTTTGCTTTTCATTGACAATTGCTGTCCTTTATATTGACATCGAGCTGCAATGCACTTTTAGAAAAACCTGTCCTTTTCAATAAGGCAATGCAGCTTTCTGTCTATTCCATAAATCCACTCAAAATTTTCTGTGTACTTTTTTGCTGCTAGTCAGATTTTTCTCTTAATATTCTTTGAGTTTTGGAAATTAGCGTTTCTGAAGCACTAAATATCCATCTAGCTGGTTGGAACTACCTTTATTTTCCTCTTCTGAGCATAATTGTATCATTTTCACTGAAGTTTAGGCCACCACTAAGTTCCAGTGAAGGGATTAATTAATTTTTACTTATTAGAATACTATACCCCAATGACCATTAAATTGGAACAGTGAAATGCACTCATATAACCTATTTTGAGAGGCTAGAAAGAAAAACAGTATTCCTTCTTTGCCTCCCCTAAAAAGAAAATAAATCAATCTACTAGTTATAATAAAATGTGGGCCAAGGACCAACTCTGAGTGTGCACAGAATACTGTGTATATTGTACCTATTTTTAGTTGAATATTATTCATTGAATACATTATTTAGAAAATGTTGCCAGTTTTAAATGAATAATTTATTCAAATTTGTTGCTATCTTAGACCAGCTTTAATTATAACCAGTAGTGCAGTGCTGAAGCAGAGAGAGATGAAAAAGATAAGCCCAACTATTGCTAGGATATCTAGAGACTTAGGCTAGATATCTTGGACTGATTAAATACCACCAGTCTAAATTGAGGTTAAAATCCTGCTGTTTTCAACTTGCACATATTCTCTTATTACTTCTTCTAAGTTCTTTTGTTTTAGTGTCTCTCTCCTTTTTTCCCCTCCAGCCCTGCTTTCTGTCAATTTTTGTCTCCATTTCTCTACCCAATATCTTCTAAATGTCCATTCTGTCTTTAATGTGTCCTTTACATTTTGCCACTCATCTACCTCTATCAACAAGCCCCCATTTATTGATATAGAATAAGGGTAGCCCAGCATACCTCTTGAGCGTGAATGGATCCTTCATAAAACACTTCTAAATTTATGAATTTTTCTTTGCTGATTCAGCTCAATGGACTGAGTAGATCTACACTAAAACATTTCTAGTGGCCATTTTATGTCCTTGTAGGTTTCTGGTAAATATTTACAGTTCTATGATCACTGTGTTTTAATAGGTCCCACATGAAACCATCATCTGCTCTTGCCTATCCTTTAATTCAGGATAGAAAAATACCATAATAAATTTGCTGAGTTTGTTTGGCAAAATCCACAAATGTAAATGCACAGAGGAGAGAAAGAAATATGAATCAATACAGAACAATGCACCAATCTTTAAGCAAGCTATAAAGACAATTAGGCCAAACTAAGTAAGTATAGAAAACAGGAGAGACAGATTACATCCAAGTCAGGCAGTAATATATATAACTGCTGACATATTCGAATTGGAAAACAGCTTAGACAGTAAGCACAATATTAGAAATCATTAAAAAATACAACAGAATAGGGATGCCTGTGAACAAGTAAAATCTTGCCATCCCTCAGAGTGCCACTATATGGACCTCTGTGCAATAAACTAATGCTGATGTGAGCCATTTTGCTGTAGCTACCCAAAAAAAAGAAAGCATATGACAAGAGGCTGGGCACTAAGCACAGTGTTTTGAAAATATTAATATTTTAAAGATTTTCGAAAAGTGCACATGTTGCTGCTATCAAAAAATCTCTACATAACTTGTATATGGATTCAGTGATTTACACGGGACAGAATTTGTAAAATTAGCTTTGTCTGTACTGTAAAGATTTTATACTGGATTGTCCTTATGCAGAAATAGTATAGGAGGACTTGGATGAAGCTCCTTCCCAGCTGGGGTTCCTGGGCACTATAGGAATGTAAATAATAACGGTAATTATATAAAAGCTAGAAAGCCCAAAGGATGTTCTCTGGTGGTTCCAGGAAAAAATCAGAGAGGTTATTGTTCTGGAGCCTCTATATCTGATTAGAACATTTAAATATAGTTGCAACTGGAACTTCAACAAAATGCCATTCTTTTGCAGCAGCAGCAGCACATGATTCACTAAGCTTTAACATCTGCAATTTAATACAGTGGAAGTGGAAAGAACAAAGGTTAGAGTTAGGGGTCTGTAAAATGCTTAAGGTCTGCTAATAATGTTGAATATGAAAGTGTGTCTCAAATAAAAGTTCATGAACTAAAATAAAACAAATATTTAATTCCTCCTGTCAGATTAAACAGTTAATTGCAAGAACAAGTGAGCATAAGCAAACATTCGTGTGTAGATGAATATATACATATCGGCAGACACAGCATTTTTCTTCTACACTTCTTAACAGTGTAATAGATTGAAGTAACACAAGGTATATAAGCAGTTCTCTTCAAGAAAATGCTGTTTAATGCTACCAACTCAGACTACCCCAAATATAATTTTTCTTTATAGAAAACAGTTTAAAAAAATCCTCTATATTTCTACCTACAGTCCTGAAAACCTTACCTACTGATATAATACATTATCAATATACCTCTGCTTCTTAATCAACAATTTTTAGACAATAAATGTAAGTACTAATGTCCGTTGAAAACTGCATCCCCTTTTAGCAAATCTCTACAGAAAAGGGAGAAATGAAATTGTTACACTGAAATTATTTTAAAAATAAAATTGTATTAATTTAGGTAGCTACTTTACACATATCTTCCTCAGTTCCTAATTCATAAGCAAGGTTAATTAAGTGTTATAAACATATAAGTAATGATCTAGGAAACTTTCTGAAAACGCATCATAAAATGTTGCCTATTATAATTACAACATCTGTTCTGCAGCAGGGTATTATATAGTTCAATATGAACAGCATGGCTCGGTGTTACAGCTAGACTTGTATCACAGATATAATCATCAATACTGTATTGATGGATTCTCTATAATAATTTATTATATAGTATATTGCTTCTCTCAACCTAAAAAGACAAATATTCTTGTCTACCCAATCATTATTCTATGTGCAACCAGCATAATCTCAAGAAAATGCTCTAAAAATAATATAATTGAAAAAGTAATCATGAGCTGCCCAACACGTTCCACAATTACTTAACAAGGTTTTCCTCCATTAAATGGTATTATCTTTAAAATTATTAGCAATTTATCAGTAACGTGGAAAAAGTGCTATACCTTGAATACTAGTTTTTCCAAAGATAAGTAAATGAAGCATAAAGACCTAAATATCATGCATCCTTCAGCTGTACAGCTGTGGTTGAGAACACAAGATAGTAACAAATTCCCTGTAATACCTGCATTACGAGCCTTTAGGTTAAGTTTTTTAATAATATTCAAGTACCTGTATCATCTGTTAGGAAAACTGCAGTGCAGGCATGTAGCTTTTAAACAGAAAGTCAAAATCGCAGCTGAAGAGCAGGACATAAAATTATAACAGACCTTTTCTAGCTCCCTCACCAACTGGCTGTTGAATTTTCTAGGTAGATTAAGTCATGGAAGATTAAAACAGAAGCTTTGCTCAGAGTACCTACCAGGCAAGAGAAAGCAAAATACAGCGCTTCATTTACAATAATGTACTACGTAAAATCAGAAAAGCTGATTGGCAAAGCAATCATCTTAAAAATGTCCCTGAAGACTATAAATATAACACTATTATATTTTATACTGGAGCTCCTTGGTATGACGACAACCCATTAACTCAATCAGAATAACGACAGAAGGGCCATCAGAATGATAAAGCCATTCTAATGAAATGCAGACATAGATTAAAAAGAATTAAAAGTGACAAGTAAAATCCATTGAAGGACAGCCTTTAGCTACTGTAATCAAAGGATTATTACTTACCTTGTCAATTAACAGCTGTGTGTCTATTTTTTCACGCAACACAAAAGACTATGCCAAGTGTCAAAAAATCGTTATTAATAAGAGGCCTTTATTTTTAATTTATTTGGCTTGTGCATGTACATTGCAAGACTTCCAAATGAATTGTGTACACAGTTTTAGAAGCTGTAACACACACAATTAACTACAGTGTTCCGTGCTATTATTGCCCTTAAAACTGAGTCTTACTGGAGAAAGAAAGTAATTACAAATGGAATCAATTGCAAGTGTATTAATCAATGCCTTTAACTCATGTCTAACATTAGAAACCTGCACATGCAGAAATGCTCTATGTGTTTTTCACTCATTGCCACTATTTTACCTATAGTTTGCCACAATATTTCACATAACAGGAGATTCTACCAATGTTAGATTTTGGGAATTGCAAAGACAAACTAATTTCCAGTTCATGAACCCTGAAAATAATTGACAGTAAAAAATAAAACTTAAAAAAGAGAAAGAAAATGAAACTTGTTAATCACAATTGATAAACTTGTGCCTTTGTTTGGAAAAGGAAAATGTCCTCCATAGGTAACAAGTCAGCACAGATTACTTCACATGAACATTTAATAAAAATTTCATTATAAAGTCTTTTAAAATTAATATTAGACAATTAATACAATTAATAATAATGCTACCAGATGAGAGTGGAAGAGATCACAGTAAAAATGCTTTCCTCCTTTTTTTGGTGTTCAAAATATATGTTACCATCATCTGCGTTGTTTCCATTATCTTTAGCAACTTGTCTCTAGTTTGTGCTGCTTCCAAGCAGCTCTAAGTGCTTTCAGCATGGGAAAAATCTATGTTATAACTCCATGCTTACACACCCATGTCCTTTTCTCAGACAAATTACTCCTATGGGTCAAGTTGCAGTTTTTAATCATTCATCCAGATTTGTTCAGCAGTACAACTATAACTAGATGAACAGCTGAGCTGATTAAATTTCTATTAATGCAGCATTTCTGAAACAAGGAAAATAGTTTGTGCTATTCTGTAGAGACTAAGAGAAAATTCAGATACGATAAGATGTCAAGTGCACCCACTTCAATCTACCCAGATAAAAGAAGAGTAATCATGAACAAAGCATCACCCAAACCCACATCTGCACTATCTAAATAAATGTCAGGGTACTTTGTTCTCCCAGTACTTATCATATTCATACCTTTGCCATTCCAGGTTATACTGAGACAAATCTAAACATGCTGCTGATGTTTGGTTCCAGTCTCCAGCTCTTGAAATTTCAGATGTTGTTAGAAAATGTAATGTATGCATTTGTGAGATATTTGAAAGTGTAGAAAAGATGGATGGGCCATCAAAGGCATAAATACAGAATGAGATTAATGAAAGACTGGAGTATTCTGTCAGTGAGAGTGTGTGTTGCCAGTTTCTTTGACAAAGCAGACATTCAACTTCCAGTTGTTAAATACTTCACTGATCACAATAAAACCAGTTCACTAACAAGTATTGCAATTTTGCTGTTTAACACTATCAGGAATTAACTTTTCAACCAACAGTGTCATAACCAAATAAGAAGCCTCCAGATGTACCTAAAAACCTCCTCAAGTCCTTTCTGTTGAGTGTGAAAATACAACAGGCAGTTCCACATGTGGGTGCCCTTAGCCAGACTATAGGCTAGAAAAAAATAATTCTGTCATAAAGTGTTTTACGACATTTGGCATAGGTCTGGCATGACAATATTGAAATGTGAAAGATTTCTGTGTTCCAATGTGAGATACATGAATAAATTTTTGAAAGCACTAATACCGCTTATCTTCAAGAAACTATTCTACGGAAACAAGCTCATTCCTCTAAAATCAGTAAATATATGCTTTTATCAAAATACGTAACCAAAACATATACTAACAAACTAAATCATGATGTCAGGTGATATATCTCATGAATGCCTATGCCACTGTAAATATTTCAGTATTATTGTGTGATGAATATCATAGCCAAGAGCATTCATATTTGTTAAGTTTAGTAATCCAGAAGTTTGGTTAACAAGTCTCAGACAGTATTTAATCAGTGAAGAGTGACAGATATAAACAGAAAGCAAATTTTCCTACCGTTCCTTAGTCTTTACTTTGGGATGGACAACAATGATGTCATGCCACCACTAGCCCAAGAGATACAGAGCTTTGTAAAATTAAAGTTTAGACCTTAGGGCTATGAAGCAAGACATCTAGAAACCTTTACAAAAAAAATTCAAATGTTAGAGCCCAACAGCTCACTAGCTACCAAATACATGCATCATGAAAATAAATCCCAGGAACAAGTCAATTAAAACATGTCAAAGTGTCAAAATTCTATATTTAGTGCAGGAGGTGAACAAAGGTCTTGAGTAGATTAAATTATGAAAGATTGTTGGATTTGAAGAAATCTTTCCAGAATTCCTAAAATTGTAGAGACAGATTCTGACTATCAAATACTATTACAAATCAAGAAGATACCTAATGTATAGGAGACTAGAAGTATTATGGATTTTTTAAACTTGAGACAAAGGTAACAAAAATTAAGACAATGCTTCCTCAGCATTTGCAAGAAGTTAGCTGAACGATTAGTTGAGTGACTTACAATGATCTCTGCAAAGTTGTCTGGATACCACAAATATTGTATACCTCTTCCCACAGTTGCTGTGGATGTTTTTTTTATTTACCACCTATGTACAAGTAAACCATAAGGTACATATATTGGTATCCATATGGGAAAAATATCCCATAAAAACTTCTGTTAAGAAAACGGTAAGCATTTTTCATGCATGATATTTTTTAAATAAATGAGAAATGTTCATTCTTCTTGGACAAATATTATTGAAAAACACCTTAGAATCTAGAGTGGTCATTATACCATCTCTGCAAATTAAATAATGCAAAAATTTGCATTTGTCACTAAAATAATAATTAGAAATATTTTCATTTGGAAAGGATTTCCTAATTTGGAATTACCCCTGGAAAACACAAAGAGTGTAAATGTCCTGGTTTCAGCCAGGGTAGAGTTAATTTTCTTCATAGAAGCTAGCGTGAGGCTATGTTTTGGATTTGGGATGAGAAAATGTTGATAACATGCTGATGTTTTGAGTTGTTGCTAAGCAGTCAAGGACAGTCCAGCTCCTCGTGCTGGCCTGCTAGAAGGCTGGGGGTGCACGGGAAGCTGGGAGGGGACACAGCCAGGACAGCTGACCCAGGCTGGCCAAAGAGATATTCCATACCATACGATGTCATGCTCAGTATATAAAGCTGGGATGAAGAAGAAGGAAGGGGTGGAGGGACGTTCGGAGTTATGGCATCTGTCTTCCCAAGAAACGATCACGCGTGATGGAGCCCTGCTGCCCTGGAGATGGCTGAACCCCTGCCTGCCCATGGGGAGTGGTGAATGAATTCCTTGTTTTGCTTTGCTTGGGTGTCCGGCTTTTGCTTTACCTATTAAACTGTCTTTATCTCAAACCATGAGTTTCCTCACTTTTACTCTTCCGATTCTCTTCTCCATCCCACTGTGGGGGAGTGAGTGAGCGGCTGCGTGGGGCTTAGTTGCCGCTGGGGCTAAACCACGACAGTAAGTTTCCCAAGGGCTGACAGACTACATTCCGAATTATGCATCGTCACATCAATTGCAAGATTGATAGTTGCTATCAACTGTGAGAGACATCTGAAAGAGCAAATATTTTAATTTGGTGCAAACTGGCTTACTAAAGGGAAGATAAAAATGCCTTTTACACCATCCAGGGATTTTTTGTCAAAGAGCATTATCTAAGTAATAGTGTATTTTCCTTGTGCAAAACTATGTTTCTGAGACCCAGTGTAGGCACAAACCCTAATATTTTCTTAATAAACCCTATAAATATGTTGCAGTTTTTCAGTGAGTCATGACATCAGATTTTAGGTCAATCAGTAGTTCAAATACTCCACCTGCCCTGTATATTTGTAATTTAAAGAACTATTGAAAGAAACTGTTTATTGCATTGAAACAGGTAATGAAGTCCTGCTTCTTTACATAGTATTTAAATGCAGGATGGGGATTTGTCACTTGAAAATTTTAGAAAAAGAATCTGCAGGACACTAGAAATAATAAATTTATTTTTGCTAAAACACTGAATATAATGCTTTCTATATTATCATATGAAAAAAAAAGCTTTTTTAATCCTTACTACCTCCCAGCAAGAAAAAAAAAAAATCTGATACTTCTATGAATTATTATTTTCTCCCACTTCACCTAAAGAGCAAAGGGAATGAAGGAATGATATATCTTCAAGAATGATTCCTGAGAGAGTTCTAACTTTTATTCTCATTTTAATCACATCATTTGTGCCTAATACTATCAGTAGGCAATGTTATATTTGTTCCTGTTTTCCTGTACAGTATCTCGCAAATTCTCCAGTCCCAGACTTGTTCAAAGTGTTCTGCTTGCTCTATTTTTGGATAGGAGTTATTTTCTGTGGCTCACTGATTCCACCATATACTGCCATGACCTTTGGAAACCTTTTTTTTTCCCTCTTTGAGTCTATTCCTACAGCTGCTTTACAGAGGTCTGTTCATACTCTTTTCAGACTGCCTAGAGGAGCTTGTTCATCAGCATTCAAATCTCTGGAGACAAACCCAGTCAGCGCAGTTCTGGTAAGAAACACGTCCCTTAGCTGTTTGTTGAGGGACATGATGTTTCACAGACAAATATTACAAAGAGTTTTTCATACACTACATAGAGCGAGTAGATAGGACAGTATGAAAGATGCGTGTTCCAGTACCTTCTGGAGATACTTTTGTAGAATAAAAAAATCTTTGTAGCCTCTCACTCTCCTATCTGCATATGTCAACTTTCCCTAGCATCTCCCACTTTCTTTCAAACAATGGCAAGGCTAAGCTGTTCTCTATCAGTGATAAAATAATATGTAGGTTTACTAAACTGTGGAATATAATGTGGGAATGTGAATAATGTGGATGTGAGCAAAACTTAGCTATGCATACTTGCCGTAAAATATTTATATATAATATTTATTATTCTTTTCCATTTTTTAGCCATGGCCTTGCTACCAGTTACAAAGTTATTCATATCAGAACATTTTGCACTACTCCATCTGCAATTTATCATTCCTAATCCTAAAAGAGAGCCTATAAAATATCCTTCTAAGACATACTTGGGAATTAAAGTACACAACTCCTCTGAACAATAAACGTCATTGAATCAGTCAGTGACACTGGTCTTCTGGCATACTGCAATTATCTTGTATTCCACCACTTAGTACCGTAAGTGAAAACTACTTCTCTCTGCTCCACAAAAGAGATATTGACACTCTCTCCTTTCTCCTTACTCATATCCACATGTTGTAATATCTCTCAAACTAATGAATTAAGATAATTTGCCTGAACTGCGAGTAACACTTCCAAAGCTGCTTTTATCCTGAAATTATGAACAAATACTATATATGTGAAAATAATCTAACTTCCTAGTCACATTGAAATTTATGCACCTGACAAGGCTCCTTCATAAATGAGGTATATGAAGACTTAATTCTAACACAGAAATGGACAGGTTTTTTCCTTTTGTCAATGGCAGAAGTAGTTTAAGTTAAAAGGATAGATGATGCAATAAAGGAGATGCAGAGAACAGAAAACTAAAGAAATATAGAAGTTGATAACTATCATTAAAGGCTGTAACAGTTTTAAAAAATGTTTCAATATGTCATTTTATGTTAAAAGTGAAATTATGTTATGTTACGTTACATTACATTACGTTATGTTTTGAAAGAGTTGCTGCTTCTTTTTGTCAATCAGACAAGGTAATGTTTTATGATCTTTAAAGAATTGAAAAGCAGCAAGGGGATAAAACTAATAAAAATAATTCTGAACAGGAAGTGAAGTTATTGGGCTCTTAAGGACACATTTGGGCCAATGCAACACAAAATGTCTACACACTACACACATATTATCACATTTTATTTATTGGGTGGCCTTTCTTGGTGTATTTCAACACATATTCCCTTTCTTATAACAGGAAAAACTGAGGGCATGCAATAACACAGAAGAAAGCTCAACATTTACCTGACTGTAAATATAAACAAAGGTTTAAATTTAGAGTGAAAATCTGGATCAATACTTATTTATCCATTTATGATTGTTCATTCTTTATAGATTTTAAAACTAAAATGAAAAGACTCAAATTGTCCTGCTTCGGCAATTCTAACGTATTTCAAATACAAAGACAAACCTTTTTATTCCACTCAGCAATGCAATCCACAGGAGAACAATCTGTATGTAAAGCGTTGAAGTGGGTTCATCTCAAACAACAAAGAATCAGATTGTACCCAGTCTATATGTATATGCATGCAAGAAGCATTTTGTGTTACAAAGGAGGACTTCTGTGAACAGGGACTTCTCTCTTACTCACTTTCAGTTACCTGCCATTCAGAAAG
Organism: Phaethon lepturus; assembly: GCF_000687285.1. Classification (NCBI taxonomy): domain Eukaryota; kingdom Metazoa; phylum Chordata; class Aves; order Phaethontiformes; family Phaethontidae; genus Phaethon; species Phaethon lepturus. The sequence continues at coordinate 14,781 of NW_010514744.1, forward strand.
GAGCTGGGGACATCACAAAGCTTGGAGGTAGAAGTCAAGCTATTATGTGATACTAGACAAGTTTACTGGATGCTGCAGAATCTGTTCCCTTCTGAGCAACGAAGACCCTGCAGTCAGCAGTTCCTCATGCAGATGAAGCTGTTGGTGGACGAGTGGACTGCATGGATGTCAGAAAGAGATCCTTTACTTGGAGCACCTTTCCTGCCTTCTGACAAATAATCTGACACAATACTAATTGGCATCTGCAGCTCAGACTTTTTTATTCTGAAGTAAAGTGTCATTTCTTTGCACAGAAGAAGAGAAAGAAAACCTACACCTGTCTTCCACAAATTCTAGAAGTGTCCAATTTTGCTTGAGAAAAGATTTTTTTTTTCTTGGTGTTTCACTCCAATTCAAGTGAAACAGATTAGACTAAACATTTTAAAAACATTCATCAGTGAAATAATGGTCACTTGTGAATCTAAAGTCTTTTTGGAGAAGATAAGATGTCTTTGGTGTCTTTGAAATAGCTGCTGTACCTCTCTATTAGCTATCTAGGATGGGAAATATCTGTAAAATGGAATTCAACTGTCTGCATTGTCAGAATAATGAACAAGGCAATTTTCTTAGCAGTAGGCAGCTATGTAAACCTGAGAGGAATACCAGTGGAGTTTTATTGTTTCTCTTACAGAGAGACACTGGAGCTAGATCCATGTACGTCTGATTTGCAAGATCATGCACTGTTCAGGTGCAGCATTGCAAAAACTTGACTATACTGCCTTCAGGTCCAGCTTCAGCACAGAAAAAGTCTGATTTTCTGCATCATGGAGTCTGCACTGAGGTTGTTCTATGTAGATTTAGTGAACTTTTCTATACAGGAAATGATAGGAAGCCCATTTAGAGAGACACCAAAATAATCAGGTATGTGTTGCACTAAAGTTCAGCAAAGCTTACCAACTCTGGCTCAGTGCTGCCCTTCTATGCCTCATTCCTGTGGAGCCATTTCAACTTCTCTGCACTGTGCTCTCTGTGCTCCAGTGGCCAGGCTGCCTGCAGAGTTCAGCTCATACAACCAGCATTACCTGACTTTTCCACTGATTAGTGTATCTCACTATTGTCTCTTAACCTGGACAACAAAAAGTCAATAAAACCTGTAATGTAATGCAGTCAAGCTATAGGAACAATGTAATTTTTTTTTCCAAATTAACTTTTCAATGAACTTTTCAGGAGAAAATTGTGGGAGTGTTGGGCATAGGAAAAAAGACAAAGAAACAAACTCAAACAGAACTCGGGCTGATATATTCTGCCTGAGTTAGCCATGCAGCACACACTTTCTTTTATTGTTAATGAATCAGATTTTCTAGAGTAAGTGTCCAAGGTCCACACATAGCTGACAGAGAAACAAACATCTTTAAAGGCTTCAGTTCCATCGCCGTATCTAGATAGGTGGCTGAAGTATGTTCATAATGTTTATAAAAGTTTTAACCTTCACATCGAACAGGAAAAACCTGTGAGTGAGGATGGTCCCAATTCTTGGAGAAACTAAAGTGTGATCTGTACTTCCTTCCTTTTTTATTCTTTAATTTTAATATTCATACAGTGCTTATGACTTCCCATAATGTACTAAGAACACCCTGCAAGGTAATGTTGAAATGCAGTCCCCATATCCCAAACACAAGACAGGAACTAACACACAGGCACAGACAAAACCAGCTATTTTAGCTGAGAGTCAGAAATATTGTCTGCCTAAAAGCCTCAATGCAACATATATTAAAACATATTTTATCACACAACTGTAAAGAGAAAAATACTTCAGTTCATGCAATTTCCTTGCTGAACCATAGCCCTAGTACTGCAACAGCCTGTTGAAGCTGAGGTGACTGAGGTCCCAAACACAGTAACATGTCCATCATATATATGGTCCATAACATTCTGTGATAGCTAAAGCTTTGCAATGTATCATTTCGGGTTGCAGTTTTTCCCTCTTACAATGCAATTTTTTGGAAAGATGACTTATTCTCAAGAAAATGAAATGCTTTGCACCCCATTTCAGTTCTGCCATGCATTATTAAAGATCTGCATATCTTCACTTATACATTTTGTGTAATTCAGCCTTACTTCACCTTCCTTTTTATAAAAAAGTATTACGCTACTGTCACCATCATAGTCTCAGATAAACTGTGATAGTGATG
>NW_010514745.1:0-34896 GCF_000687285.1 Phaethon lepturus
TTGTGAGCGAAGTGCAGGACCCAGCACTTGGGCTTGTACTTGGCCTTATTGTTCCTCATATAGGGACTGTTAAGGGTAGGATCTTTCCTCTTCTTTCTGCTTCCAGCAACAAAATAACTTTTCCCATTTCCCCAGCCTCAACTCCAAGTGATGTTTAGTGAAGAAAGTCAAAAAATGAACGATGCATGTTTTTTAAATACTATAACCCCCCCCAACGCAACAAACAAACCAACCCACAACTGTACACAGCTGTCATGTTTTGCCATTCTGCTTCTAAGAAATATTGAACATTTGCATGCTTGTATACATGGTCCTATTTTTGGAGTCATCATTCACATTGTCACAGCTCCCTGACACTGAGAAACACTTGCAAGTTGTCCTGGAGGAGGATTAGGTATCTAATGTAGATACAGGTTCAGATAATCCATGTGGGGTCTTATCTCCAGATCTTTTTTGGCTGGGCAAGAAGAGCCAATCAAAGCTCAAACTGACAGGGGCTGTCACTGGTGGCTGCCACGGAGCTGGCCTGGTGGTGGATGTCAACCTCTTTTGGAGCTTGAGTTTGTGGTCAGGCATTGGAAACAAGCTTTGGGACATGTTAATTAACATTTTCCTTGCCTCAGAGAGCCTTAGTCAGGCAAGAGATGTGACTTTTCCTTCATGCTATAGTTGTTAATGTTTAATTATCTAGTCTGAATGATGAGGACTTCAGTTGAACTGTCTTTTCAATGAAACAAGTAAAATAAATGGACACACTAGGGGAGGTGCCACGCTAACCAAATTAAGCCTGACAACTTTTATCCTTTATATAAAGTTGTATCTGTTGCTTGCACAAAAAACCCCTGCAAATTCTTCCTCCAACTAGAAATGGTATTGCTGAAGTGAAGCAGTATTTCTAATTAGAAAATGGCTATCCAAGTTTCTTAGAATATTCTTTTTATATTTTTATTGAGCAAAACTAGTCACACGCATGAAAATATACTAAAAAGAGAAGAATCTCTTATAATTATAATTATAAGATTTATATATATAATTTATATATATAATTTATAATTACAACAATTATAATATGTTGTAATACCACTCTAGTGCTTGTGAAGTTCAATGACGTTTAGCTACATATTTAAATGCAGCAAGAGTTAGGTCTTGTGTACCCTACTGAGAAGATGTGGATAATTTCTAATGGAATGATTATGTTCAAATACATCTAAATTTCTTCACAAAGGAAAACAGATTGTATTTAATTAGTATCTTTGAGAATCAACTGACTTCAAACAGTGATTTATTGTTTAATCGTTATTACTCAGAAACACATTTCAGAGCTAATGAGGCATTTTCATGTTCAAAGAAATTTTAAATTACATTTTTCAAGCATAGCCTGTTATTTTTTTTCTTAAAGACATACTTGAATCAAATTAAGATGCTGAAAGAACTGTACACAATTTGTTTAATGCAGAATTAAATAAACATGGTATATTACTAAGCTCAAAAGACACAGATACAGATTGACATTCTGGTACAAGTGTCATTTATCTTCTCAATAACAGAAGGGAACATTGAAGCTGCACTAAGCAGTGAGGTGTAGAGTCATGTTTTATAGGTTTTTTTAACCCTAGAAGTTGAAGAACCATAAATAAAGCCCCTAAATCAAGACTCATAGATAAATATTAAGAATCTGAAACAGCAAAAATCTGATGTATTAATTTTGTTTGCTTGGGTTTCTGAGACAATATGGTACAATATGGTGATATTTGCAAATTACTCCATTCAAATACTATGTTCTTCACAAAATAGAACTGATAATCTTTTCTGGATACTCTGAAAGCTGAGATCCTCAAGCAGTCTCTTTATTCAACAGCTGAGGATTTGTGAAGACTATGTGATATTGTTGAAAGAGTAAAGATGCTACCTCTAGCAATGAGTCCTTCGAAATAATAATTAAAAAACCTGTGATAGTTACTGGACGTGATCTGGTTTTGCCTACTTCTATGTTTATACTTTTTTGTACTAGGAATAAAATCCTGTAACCCTAGGATAGCTATCTATCCATTGTAGTTTTTATTCTCACCTATGCTAATGGTGATTAGCAGTGCAATGCATTGAAATTTATATTTGCTCTGTTGCCACAAAAAAACAATAATCAGTGTTTGGACTCCACTGATGCTTAGGTTAGGATTGTCAATAGTCCTTAAAGACTTTCATTGGAACTCAGACATCTATCAGTCGCAGTTTACTTTGAAAATTCTGGCTGTAAAAATACAATCTCTTCAAAATACCAATGGGCAATAGGAAATAAGTAAACTAGAAATTTTTGTACTCCTTTTGAATTAAAAAGAAAATATATACTTTTGCCACATAAAAAGATTACAGCTGCTAGAAAAAGATAGAATAATTTCAAGTTTTAGAAGAGAAATTAAGGAGAATTGAGATGGGACAAAACCCAGAAAACAGTATTTAGCAACACAGATTTGCAGGTATGTTTCCTGACAGCCTATACACTTATTTTTGCTAGTAAAAGTGGAATTCCACATAAACAGTTAAACAACTGTGATTTTTAGTTATTGACGTGGACTAGTGCTATTTAGTACTACTTCAAAGGCATTGAACTTCAAAGTTATAGATCCTTCAGCCCCCATTCTGGCATCCTTCTGCACCATCTTCTGTTCACTTGTTCCGTTTTTGAAATCAAAAGTAAAAGCAAAAGAAAGATGGAAAAAAAGTCTTTAAAAAAATATTGCTCTTTGGATGAATTTGCAGTTCTCTTGACAGCCCAAATGCAATGCCTAAAGACAGTACTTTGTGGTTTTAAGGCAGTATTTTGTAGCCCTTTGAAGTCACTCAGTCCAATCTGATTAGCAGGGTTAGTTATAAAGGATGAAAACACAGTATGCATGAGTACTGAGAGATCCATATTTTCCTTGATGAGCACATAAACTGCTCTTGCTGTATGCTGGAAACTCTTGCATAACTTTTCCTTTGCAGATTGCTGTCCTTATACAGCAAATGGAATGGGATACAGATGCAAAGATACTATCAGATGCAAACACATAACAAGAGGAGAAAATAGGAAAGTGAAAGGACAGAGGACTATAAAACTGAGATTTCTGTGGCTAAAGATGAGTGTCTTCTGGTAGTCAATACAGATGTGAAATCGAGGACATCTGCTCTGTCCTTACCTCAAAGAACTACAGACTACTACACTCCTTACTTCCCCTACATCTCATGAGATACTTCTGTATATGTATACATTTGTACTTTAGTACCAAAGATCAAAGGAAACTCAGAATACTGTGGCACAGGAAAAAAGCAGGACCCAGGTGTTTCCAATGCCTTAAATCCTCCTGTTCCTACAGATGTTCTAAATAGAGTATACCCTACTTTGACATGTGCGGTTATCATACTAACACAACATAAAGGGTGTTGCAGCAAGGCAACTATCTGAGTACACCAGGAGCTACCAGAGAACTAGGGTGGCTGTCAGTTTCTGAGTGAATGTTCAGATCTTGGCCTTAAAATCACATAGGAATAATAATCCCACCAATCTGAATGGGATTTTGGAAAAATTCAACATAAATATAATAGAAAGAAAATTAATATTTGAGCTATTTTTGAGCTTAGATGATTATAGTGAAGAGAAGTATTTTAGTGAGTGAGAGAGATTATCATTGTGCTCTGTGCTAAGGTCCACAAGGCCATTATTTGGGATATTTCAGCCTACGTGAAACTTGGGATGAAAACCAAACTTGCCAGTCATTGTAACTGAGCTGTTGCCTCCTGCCTCCACTATGGCTATCATCAGCTTCACCAACCTCCACTGTTACAAAGGCTTTCTGAGGAACATGCCAAACATTTTTACTAATATTTAGATTAATACTGAGTTGAAGATTTTATCTAATGCCAAGGCAAATCCTGAAACTGCAGGCCATTTTTTAAAAAGTTGTCCACACAGACCTCTCTCTGCTTCTTTTCCATGAAGGGTTTGTGTTGGCAAAGGCCATGAAAGGTCTAGGGAAATAACGCAAAAGATGAAAGGCTTTGCACCTCCATCCCAGATGGAGGAAGGACAGTTCAGGTGCTCTAGGTTCTCCACATCCCATCTACACGGGTTTTCCTTCTCCAGCAAATCTGGTAGAGACCAGTTTTGGTACACAAGGATGGATCCATCTGGGCTGGTGGGAATGTACTCACCTAACGGGGTAAAAACAGTTCTGGGACAGGCAGCTCTATTCCCCTACGGGGGGTAGTGTGACAACAGAGAGTTGGGAAGATCATGCTTAAGGCCAAGTGCTGTGGCCGCATCTTACTGGACAGACACTCAATGTCTGGGAGTCAGCTGAAGGAGAGCATGAAGCCCTGGAAGGTCCTGCCCCTGGCAGGGAATGCAACAAAGTTGTTGGGTTGAGCTCCATCCTCCTGCCAGGTTGCACCATAGACTCTGTCTCTGGAGCTTCTCTGCTTTTATATTGTGATGACATCTCTGGGAAAGTTCAGTCTATTTTTCTCCTCATGAGAGAAGGCTCAGGAACTCAAAATTGTAGACACAAACCATTAGGTGTAAAAGATAAATGAAACAAGAACAGCAGGACAAAAACAAAGAAAGAATATATTCTTGAAAACCAGCCCAGTGGCTGAGAAACTCTGCTTAGAAAATCTGCAGAGACTGTAATGAAGCTGTGGCTATATATTCCTCCATGTTGAGAAATTGCTTTAGAGGAATGGGGTTTTCTGCCTTTAATTTTCTCAAGATATTAAGAAAGTGTTGTGGTTTTGTCCTGGTTCCTGCAACAGATTGCTACTAATTTAATGCTCCCAGTATTGGAAACTGTCCAGACATAAATAAAATAACAGTCAGTAAGTGATACTGTAGAACATTTCTCTTTTTCTGACCCTCTCTACGCCCTCATTTAGTGAGACCAAAAGGTTTCTTGGTACGCGTTAGCTGGAACATATCTTGAAATCATGAAATACCCATTTTCCTTGTGCTCATGGCTTGCTGTTTCTAAGTGAAGAACTTCTCTCCTAACTGTAGAGGCTCTTCATAGGTATCCAGTCATAATCTCCCACTTGAAAAAGGGAAAAAGAAATAAGGAAAATGGAAGCCTTTTAATTTTAGGCTAAATATGCTTGCATGCTTTCACAAGTGAAATAAATTTGAGTAGGTGGTAATGCAAGTTTAATCCCTCCTATAAAAAAAAATCATGACCTGAGGGCTTTCTCAAGAGAAAAAAAAAAGGAAGGAAAAAGAGGTTCAGTTTTATTTTGGGTGCAGTTATGAGGACAGAAACTGTCTCTAAGCAACTTTAGTGGAGCAGAGGAGACAGTAGAAAGTTCAGACAATTTGTCAGTGATCCTTCCTGGCTCCTGCCAGGTACCATAGGACATAATATAGGTCAGATGGCCATTTAGAGCAATCCATGAGGTGAAATGTGTAAAATGCCTCCAGCAGCACTGTCAATATTTCTTCTCCTTTGCCTCTGATCTAACAACAACTCTTCCAGCCACCCCTGGCTGCACAGTGCCAGGCACTGCCAAAGAAGAACCAGAAAGGCCAACTCTAGTCTTGAACAAAGAGCTCACTGATCATTTCTGAGTTTGTCAAACAATACCGTTAGGCAAGAACTGTGGAAATTTCAGGAAAGGCCACAAGATGTGCAAAGTCATCTATGGTTCATTTGCTGTTGGGACTTTACAGCCCGTTCCATATCCTTTCTCCAGCTGTGGAAAATTGATGACAAAGGGAGGAAATCGTATCTGAACATTCGAGAGCAGGCTTGTTAACTGATATATCAAATCAATTAAATATTGCCTTAAAACCCTTTAGCTGGGCCAAGCCATGGTTTAGAGCAGCTTCCAATGAAAAGCACGAAATGAATGCTGACAGCCTGTTGGCCACAGCAAGCATGGTGCTATATGTGGTTAGTTCTGGAGAGAAACACAAGGTGGCTGGCAGCCGAAGGTTTGGCTGAATTGTTGATAGGCAGAACTTGTTAAACTGTGCCCCATGAGAATGAGCATTTTTCCACTAAATATTTTCACCGTTACCTTTAGGCAGGGTACAGCTCTGGTTGTCCCTTCTGGCGGGCACTGTCTCCGCTGGAAGGACCTTTTGAATTTGTTCAGTGTTCCCAGTTGCAAGAAAGGGTGATTGTAATTAACCTTGGACTCTAATTACTCAAAAGAAAAAAAAAAAAGGTAAGGTCCCATAAATTCATAAAAGTCTTCTAAACCCCATAATTATTTGTTTCTACCATGCTATTTGAAATCAGTCACTAAGGCAGAAACAATCTTAGGTTTATGTGGACTATCATGAATGCCCAGCGGTCTAGTGGACCTTCTGGGCATATTTACCTTTGGGAGATATGTTTCACTCTGATACTCGTAACAGAAAGGTCAAGTGGCTGTCCTGCAAGGACAGTCCCACTGGATACAAGATTTAGAATACAAATTGCGTTTGATTTGATTGAAGCATCGACGCAAGTGAGTCAGAGTATTGATGAAGAGAGACAGTATGTCATTTAGCTATTTGCTGCATTTATTTCTGACATTCAAAGGGTAAGAGCTTATCTTCCCACAAGGACCTACTAATATGTTAAATCAATAAATAAAGGGAAAGCGCCAACCTCATTATTTGTATTTACTATAAATAGCTTGGCCCGGGTTAGCAAACCAGTCAGCTGGATCTACAGTATCAATTTCTTTGATATTAATATTTACTCACCGTGGTAGCGTTTCTCCCTATAATTAGGCAAGAAAAAAACCTAATGGCTGACATATCAATATAGGTAACAATAATTAGGAAATACTGTCTTCTTAAGTTTTATACAGCTAAGTAATTAGATTGAATGGGATTAATGAACTATTATAAATGAGCTATTATAAAAATCAGTGAGGCTTAAATTTTGAGTTATCTTACGGAATATCTGACTTGTATAATCACTGAAAACCTAGGCCTCTACAGCTACAGCTACTAGAGAAATACAGGCAGTTTCTGAAGAGTTCAACAAGTTGCACACAGTATCAAAGGCTTAGGAAAAGCACCTTAGACTCTACAAAAGAAATTAGCTATCTTACGGACCACAGAAGGAAAAAGGATTCTGAGTAAGACTGTCAGCACCTGTCTTATCACCACAACCAAGAAAAAAAGGGAAACTCAGCTGAATTACAACCAAGGGCGCTGCAAAGATTATCCATCCCAGGACTGCTGTGATACCCTGAAAAGATGTAAGTTGCATTCTCTAGCAAACAGTGTTACCTGGTTCCCATTAATTTCAGATGGACAACTGGGCAGAATATGGGCTGGGTAATTAAGGGGAGAGCAGAATACACACTTTTAAATGCCTTCCATTGCACAATGCTGCAAGATAAGATAATCTTGCTGCTCAGTGTGACCCTTCTTATCATTTTTTTAGACGAATCAATGAGTGAAAATAAAATGTGAGCCTTTTAGTACTACTTGCTGCCTTTTTAAAAAGAAAAGGCAATACATTAACAAACTGCCCGTGTGTTGACTTTTTAGTACTACACAGCTTCTTAGTGATTGATGGCACAGGGAGTAGATACTTTGGGCCTGTCACTGGGAAGGAACTTAAGAAAATATTCCTGTATTAACTAACAGCAAGAATTTGTAGTGGATTAGTTACACCACACTATGTTCCATATGTCATACAGAAATGAAATGGCTATATACTATTTCCAAAGCAAAAGCCAAATTAATTCAATTCACCTTGATTCCTGTTAAAAGCAGTCTCCCAAGAAGATTTGGTTCAGTTTGATTGGCCCATTCTAAAAATTAATTCTGATCGATTTCATTGAATGTCTTCATGAGGAAGCCCTTTCTTCTTAATGAGTATAATAAGTATATAAAATAAATTGAAATCAGTAATTAAATCTACATAAGTAATTAAAAGCAAGATGTGTTTATCTCAAAATAATATTGGATGTAGATATATATAGGTAGTAAAACGTTATAACAGTTCAGCGACTAACTTTCATAGCGTTTAAGCCATCACTCTCTCAGTGACTGAATGCCGAAGAACCTTGATTTACCAACAAAATCTCTAGAGTGACCATGCCACCGAGAGTCTCGACGTGCTCGCCATGACTCTGTGGAATGAAACTGATTTTTCATTTGCACCCTGAGGCTAATATCTGAAAAGATCAGGTTCTTTGGGCCGTTAACTGTCCCAACCAGTTAATTTGCAGTTGATCTGTTCAGGCAAGTTCTCTTCACAGAAGCAAGAATAATTACTTTTGTCATTTCCTCTGAGATTTCTTTAGGCACTTGGTAATGTTGCTTTGTAAGTCGCTGTGCCTGTGCCAGCAAACACCTTGCCAGCTTGGCGTGCCCTTTGCTTGCACGCCCTGACAGGAGGGGAGTGCCTTTGGCCATGGGGCTGCTGCTCTGCGGGCCAGCGAGCCCAACAGGCTCTGCCACTGAACTGTATGCTATTGATGAAAGCGTTTGCTTTGGTCCTCTGCACATGATCCAGGATCAACAACAGAAAACCGTTACTTAACACCACTTTTACTGCTGTTTTCTTGAGGATAATTTAACGAAAGTTTCCTAAGAACTACTTTATCTAAGTTAATTCATACAAAGTCCCTGTAGTCATTTTACTCAGTCCTCACTTCATGACTCACAGTCTGATTGATATTTTTGCCCTATGAACTTAGTCCTGAAGACAAATTACTGTTGCATAACATTTTGCTCACAGTAAAATAATATGTCATCTGCTTTTAAGAATAACTTTGTTTAGGTTGCACCCTGGTGGTTTTCTTTTTGCTGCTTAAACTTCTCCTTTGGGTGTAATATTTCCAAACTAAACAGAGTAACCTTTTCTCAGTTTTCAAAGAATATGGAAATAAAGAGAAATGGCTTATAGCTAAGAGTTCACAAGTGTTTTCCTTCTAATGCCAGGGCTGAGGCCATTATAGCCATCAACTTGCAAGATTAACAGCATCACAATGACGTTATTAGTTTTCTAAAAGATCTATTTATAAAACAAATAATCTACTGAAAAAAGGGTAACTTATCTGTTACAGTTATGGATACCAATGCAAACCCTTTGATCAAAAACAACAGTTTCAAATTCAGACTTAAAAGTTATTTTCATATTTTGATCAGGAAAAAATTGTGTTGGGAAGAGTATTGGCATACTTGTCTTTTAAGTGATTTTGTATTCTAAAAATTTCTGACCAAACTGCAGAGGTCTCGTTCCATTTTCCGCTGAGGTTTGGAAACCTTCCAGAGATGTATGCCACAGTTTTTAATTCTCCAAGACACACATGTTCTGGCATGGTCTTTAGAAGTATGACCACGTCAACCAGTTTGACTTGCATTCAGTAAATGAGATGACATTTACACCAACAAAGGAGAAGTTTGAAGTTTTTTATTAAAGCAAAAGATTGAACAAGACAATAACAAAATTTAAGGATTTTCTGTCATCAGGGTTTTCTGAAGTCAACTTGCTTTGGACTGTTGGGGGAGCTGCAACTCATGGTGGCAGTCTGGGAATGAAGCAGTGTCAGTCCTCACCTGTGTGGCTCAGGAACATGCTTCAGATACCTTGTCTCAACATGGCAAATGCTCTTTGGTTCAACAGTGAATGATCTCTACTGTTTAACTGCGTTACTGAGCTATAAGACGTCATTCTGCAATAGAGAAGTCTGCAGATACATACTGAGAAAATAATTGGTTTTTAATTTTTCATAATGTTTTCCCAATCATTTTCACTTCTCTTGGGACCCATGCATTGCCAGGCCTTATGTAGCCTTGTGTTGCAGCCCTGTGTGAAGGCGGCCAGAAACTCATAGGTAATTACTCTTGCCATGCTGGAAATGGTTGAGCCTTAACTGGGCAGTGCACCACCCACCTCAGATGAGACAGCAGAGACTTTAAAACAAAGTAAGGGAAGAGGCGAGCGAAGTTCTCCCTCATGCTGATTAGGGAATCAGACTGTCACTGCTGCAACATCATTTGGTTTCTACCCTCTGCCTGGAGCAGTATGACTTACGTGCACTTCTTCACTGACTTTGCTTGCAAGGGTTTTTACCCAAATGGCTCCTTACTTTTGTCAGAGAACAGTAAGCTTGCTCCAGAAAGCCCTGCGCTATTGCCATCAGTGCGTGCTCCTGGGCTGCAGCTTTGCCGGGCGGTGGGCTCAGCTCTGCTCCCCGCGCCGCAGCGGCTGGGTGGCTGCGGGGGCGTCCGGCTGCCAAATGCAGCACCTCACATGCGGCACCAACACTGCGGAGATGTTCATTTGCAGTCTCAGACGTGGAGCTGTTATGCTGGCGGCGACCCCAGGCAAATTATTTTTTTGGCAAGATTACACCCACTCTGATACGTATTTTTGCTTGCTGCTAATGAACTCTCCAAGAAAGAACTTTATTTTTCTCCCCCCTCAGAAGAATACTTCAGAGCATCACAGGCAGCAGGGTAGCAGCTATTTCTCAGTGATTCTGTCCAAGAAGTAACAAAAATATAGTAATCAAATTTATTGACCGCCACACGACATAGAATTCAGCAGTCAAAAAAAAAGTTATGACAGTCCATATATACAGCAAGTGCTTGAATACTATTATTTCTTTTATAACTTCTGGATGACCTGAGCTTCAAGGACTTGTTTAAAAGTAATGAATGTTTGATTCCGTTGGGTATCACACTGTGGCACAACTGGTCCCAATGATGGCTCCAAAAAGTTGTGTTATTTTTCTTTTTAGTATATTTTAATGCAAATAATTGTTGCAGAAAGCCTCAGAGGGTTTATTTGTGCGTGTCTGTGAACTAAAAGAATAACACTGCCTGCTGTTTTGTAAGAGACTGAACCAGAGGTTAAGGTTAGTTTTAAGGAGAATAATTTGGTGGTTGGATTCAAGGTACCTTGACAGAAATCATGTTGTGAAAACTAGACAGATGATGTAGAAACTAAGGAGGGGACATGGAAGGTTTTATGGCTTTACTGTTACTTTCAGGAGCTGCTCAGTGTGCAAGGCATGTACTCCACTTACACAAAACAAACCAGGGTTATTTGAACTTGAAGATAGAGGTGTTTGTTTATTACAGACATAACTGAACAGATGTTTTACATGAGACAGTTCATGTTGAGCATTGAAAGTCTTTCCTATCATTATTTTAAATATTCTTCATAGAGCAGTATGAGAAATATTTCTATATAGACACAGCAGATCTTAAGAACACTGTATTTCAGGCCTCATTGAAAGAGAACTAGGTAACATTATAAATGTCTGTTTCTAAAAATAGTCACTGATCTTAGTTGATATCTCTTGCAAACTACCTTCATCCTCTCTTACAAGATCTTCAAACTTTTTAACTGGTAAATGATATTATTTATTACTGTTTTTGTTGTGAGAATGGTTCAATAAAACTACCTGTGGATTCTCACAGAGCTGGTTATCCACAGTAGCTTTTATAATGGAAAGATTTCTTGTTTGTCTAAATAATCTTCCTTTTCTATTTCATATGTTTTACCTCCCCCAAAATTCAGAGATGTGCTAGAGTTGTGGCACCGTAGCAACGCCATATGATTGGTAACAGCCTGTACACACATGGACTTTGCAAAGACAGTCTGGCACCAGCACAAATAGGGTGGTGATGATGATGATGGCCAAATTTACCGAGTCCTAGGTAGATCTTCGCTTTTTTTCCTCTTGTGCAGTACAGCCAAAACAATGCTCCTCCTTTGGTGACATGGATTTGGAGGTAGGATCATGGGTTGTTAAGGTTCTAAATGGTTTATAAAGAGATAATCAGTGATTAGTAATTGTTGATAGCAAGCTACGAATTTCAGCAGCACGTATTACATGCATCGGTGGAAAATGCTCAAGGTTTGCGGCGGCCAGCCTTTTGGCCAGGAAAGTATCGGTATTTTGAGTGGCAGAGAAGAGCTGCGTGCCCGTTTGCGGTCCCCTCTGCGGCAGGAGCAGGGTGCCCGCGCAGGGGTCTCGCGGGCTCCAGCCGAGCGGAGCTGCCACCCTTCCCCGGGGCTCTGGGCCGCCCCGCGCTCTGGCCTGGGAGCCCCGTGCCACTGCAGCAGGACAGGGGCTACCTGGGAGAGTTGGCTTTGCAGCATGGTTTTCTTTGGTACTGGCTGGACCGGGGGGGGGGGGGGGGCGGGGGGGGGGGCGGGGAAGACTTCTTGCTTCTCTCCACAGTCCCAATCGACATGGGCGTTTTGCTCCTGGTCCCCGTCCCTCCTGGGGGTCTCCGGCAGTGAGCAGATGGATATCAGACCTGCAGAATCGCCCGTCAAGAGCAGCCCAGGCTGAGACACCGTCTTTTCATGGATCCTTTGGGAGTTCCAGTGGAATCTATTGCTGCTGGTTATCCCCTAACCAAAATTTATTAATCAGTCATTACTCTTTAGAGTCAAATTTAAATGCACATATAAATACAAACATAAACTTAACTTAAATATGACCCTTTGCAGTCTACTATATTATGATTTTAATAAAAATCACATGTCAAAATGAATGAAGAGAATATACTTTTTGCATATTATACTTGTTTCTTTGATTATCTTTTCTTCACTAATTGCACGGTTCAGTTAATGATAGTGTGCCTTCTAATCCTTACCGTTAACTATACTAAAATTCTACTGTTCTTTTCCATAAAGAGGCTTCTTAGGCTAGGTAGTCAAAATAGTCTTAAGTGTTATTTTCATATATAAGCAGGAGCAGCAACAAAAAGCTTTTCAGAGGAGCCCCTGAAACAGTGCCATGAATAATCCAATGAAAACTGCAGCATAAAACAAAGTGGTATCTGTACTACCTTGTGAATTATTGATTTGATTGTAAAAAGAACTACTTTGCTATAAATCAGAATGAAAATGTCAGTGCTGTAAAATTTAATTTTGAAATAAACATCTGGTTTTTAGCCGTGCCTTTGCACAGAGACTCCAGCCAGAAGAGTTCACTTTTGCGGCAGTATCAAGCTCGGTCCTGGGAATGTGAATTACAGCACAGGAGCCTTATCAAAGAGCCGGATTCTGCACAGAGTGTCTAGACATGAGACCCATTAGCTGTATCTCAAAGAAAGAGAAAACGTTAAGTTGCAATATCTAGTAGCTTATGGGTGATAATATTGTTATATGTGTCTGAAATTTAGCTTTTGTATAGAAAAAGTCCCCATTCTGACACATCCAGAAATATATTAGAGAATATGCCTAAATTTAAGCACTTGCATAGCCCCACTTAAGCTTATACAGCTAAGCACTTATTTACCTTCTTGTCTGAACTAGAAACTCTATTACTATTCTATTTCACCGTTATTCTGCCCCTTTTCATGCCATCTACGGTTTCTCAAAATCTTTGCTTGTTTTTCTGCCTCATGATGGTATTTATATCCAAACATGGAGCTGACTACAAAACTGCCTCTGTGGTTATTACACATACAAACAAAACTGGTTATTTCAGATTGAACTGTGGATTAGTTTGGAACCACTGTGGCATAGGTGTCAGCATACAGATGGGCTTGCATGCTTAAATTCACAAAACTAGAAGCTGCAGGATGAAATATGAATCCAAATAGCCACAACACAGCAAAGTATTAAAGCAGGTGTTTAAATATAAGAATGAACTTGATGCTTTGCTGAACTGGAATCAAAAAAGAGCTGTTCTAGATACTTGCTAGGTCAATTCCTTTTGCAGTGACTGTCTAGCTAAGCCACATAAAGACAGTCTGATCCTTATGTTATCTTCTTGCTGACCTAGTAGTGCCACCTTCTTTTCCACATTAAGTAAGCTCCTCTTACTTAATGTTTGTTCACTATGTTTGGCTGAACAGCCCTCTCCTCTCCATTCTCTACTGAAAAGGTTGGGGATTTCTCTCCCAAGAAAAACTTCCAGACCTGGTCAAAACCAGGGTGCAATCATTGTATCATTACAGTTTACAGGATGCTCTACTGCTGAAAATTATTTTCTGCTTTAATCATCTTAAGTAAACTTAATTTCTAATGAATGACAACATAAAACTCAAGGAATTGTTTTCCTTAATTATCTGCATCTGTTTCCCAGATGGTGATCATTACTGACTCTTGCACAGCTTTTCAATCAGATGACTCCACAAATTTTTTATTGTGAAATCTTAAGGGTTTTTTTTAATCTTTAGTGTAACATCATTCCAGTAAAAATACTACAGAAGACACTTTAGAAATGTTTGTTCTGTGGTCCCACAGCTTGGTATTGTATTATATGTACCATAGCTTTTACTTTAGTTTCATCATCTGCTCCTTTTCTTTTTCAAAGCTGCTTGTTTATTGTAGCTGAAACAGTTTGTTCATAGCTCAAGACCACTTTTGAAACCAAATCCTCCTCTCCATACACAAATAGTCCCATTCATTACATGGAGAGATCATGTTTTCAGCAAAGTACCAGCTTAAAGCAACTACCTGTTGAAATTACTGGAGCTGCTCTTGAGAAATGGGTCCTAAATCATTTTTGGCACTTTAGAACATTCTATACAAAACTGTGTACTGAGCCCATGGAATTTTTTTTTAATATCTGAACAGGTCACTATGCCATATCAAGGACAAATGTACAGGATGGTGAAGAGGTCTTCTATTCTATTTAGTGTATTCTTAGAGATGGCAATATCTTGGAATGATTGCTTCATTTCCTCCCCAGTGGATTCATTTAATCTTTTTCTTGATTATTGTGGATATTAAAACTAAAATAAACAGCAGTGAATTCCAGTGTGCCCACAGTCAGACAGACCAACATTGTAAATCCTGGATTGGGCTAGTTCTCGAATGTAACATTTTTATGAGTGATGACTATCTAATTCCCTTGGGGAAAACCTGAGTCCTTCTGATGTTGGGTGAACTAATTCTGTTGTTTTACCTGCCTACAAACCTAGATGGATGATGAAATTAATGAAATGCACAGTTTTCTTCTAAGCCTTAACAATAATTCATCCAAATGTTTACTTTGCTTTGAACTGTTTCAGAGAGGTGCTGTCAATATCTGTGGATCCTGTTGCACACATGTAATGAAAGTTTTCACCCACTGTTAATTATCGTGCTCAACCACTGGAGTGCTTTCAGACTCAGTGGGTTTTATTCTATGGGGTGGTATCCTCAGTAGAGAGCAGGGATGTGTTTTTAGGGTGGCACCAAGACGGTGCCAGTCATCCCCTCTGTGCACATTCCTGGGGGGAAGAACAGCAGTCCTGCAGGCTGATGAAAAAAGCCACCATCGGAAAAATGGGTGAGGTCTTCCTCTCTCCTTGTTGACCCTCTCCAAGCAGCGGGAGCTGTCGGGGCACAGATGCAGTCCTGCTTGGAGGAGAAAGATGGACCAGCAGGACCCAGCTGCACACCCCTGCCTCGGTGTGTGCCAGAGATGGGCCTCCTGCTCTGACCCTGCACAGATTTATCACCGCATGACACCCCTCCCAGGGTAGCACTGCAAAAAAGAGATTCCTTTGCTCACATGCCACACATACCACACCAAACCCAGAGAAAGGAGGTGGGTGGAGTAGGTAGGATGTCATCCCAAAAAGGTTTTATTTCCCCCAATGTTTCTTTCTGATAGTCACTTTTATGTGTTGCTTTATAATATTGGAATGATGTGAGTTCATGATGAGAAAGAGCAATGTTTGTACGTCATGTTAATAAAAATGTTCTGAGACAAAGCAGCTCTGGCTTGTTTCTGGTCTTTCTGATATATCTTACGTATATTATTTATTCGCATATAGCCTAGGCTGTGGAATTTTCTAGGTTTCTTTCTTGGAATGTGAAGCAAGAATAGTAAGATCATGAAAGTGCCATTTATTTTTTTTATTACCTCCTCTTAATGTAACTGGGAAGAATAGTCAAAAAAATGCTTCACACCTTCTACCTTAGAAGTAACACTCTTGGGCAGGGGAGGGAAGCAGGGGGATCTGCTGCTCTGCATTAGTATTGTAGGAATCATGATTTTATAAACAATGCCAATTTATAAAGAATTTTCCTTAATTTTGTTATTGCCATTGGTCATCATCAAAGCAAATGCCTCAGATGAGCACACTATTTTAACTGAAGCTTTCAGGGCTGTATTTTATGTAGTCTGAATATGATTTGAAATGAAATAAGTGGAACATTTCTAAAATGAGAGGTAGAAGAAATCTTCACTGAAAAGCAAAGGATCACACACATTTACTCATGAAAAAAAGACAAAATTACAGAAACTTTTATCTGCTATTCTATTGCTAAAGATGATACTACCTTTGCTAGTCCCATCTTCCCAGGCATTTGTAATGCCTCAGCATACAGCAGTAAAAAAGAGTAGATGAAGCTGGATAAACTAAATGGAAGACCAGAAGCTCATAAAAGAACTAAATGTTCTCCAGACACAGTGGTGAATTTTCTCTGCTTATGCCTGTAACAGACAGCAGACTCCAGAATTTTTAAACATACCTGGGAGAAACCTTAACTGGCTTCACTTTGTACAGTGACCTAATCAGTTGTTTGTCAAATCTGTGTTTTCATTTAAAGTTAACAATAAACTTCAACTGGAAAGTATGGTTAAAGCCTATAGAAACTTCTGGTGAAATAGCGCAGCAGCCAGAGCATCTTTGTGCAAATGGGAGCAAAATCTCAGCCTGGGAGGTTTGGGTCAGTCTGTGACAGCTTCAGAAACAGCCTCACCATGAGAAGGCCATAATTTTTCTAAACACCCTTGACTGTGAATGAACTGATACTTACAAATCTGTGCTTTAAAAATCTCAGTGAAATTTCTGTAAATGCTGAGCATTGGTCCAATCTTATTCCTGCAGTTGCTGAGTTCTCCCACTGAATGAAGCGGCTGTGGACAGCCCAGCCCCAGAAAGTCAATATTGCCTTCTTTATAAAATCTGCACTACCTGCCCACTTTCATGATAAAAAGTTTATGACATCCTAAATCTGGGGTTCTCCTTTGAAACAGGAAGTACTGGCTGGTGGGTTAAGCCCTTCCGACAGTTATCTGCTGCGGCTTGTGTTCTCCATCCCCGATTTCCGGCGTGGACGTTGGCGAATCACCAGCACCGCGCCTTGCACGCACACCATGGACTGGGGTCGTGCTCACCTGAGCTGGCAAGTCCCCGGCACTCCTGCGGTGCTGTGTTCCAGCTGTGCTTCTGGGCTGTCTCACTCGTGCGAGTCCCAAGGCACTGCTTCCCCAGCCAACGGCTACGCCCGGACGCAGCTCTGGCATCTCGGTGTGGTGCTCCCGACGTGTCGGATCATCTTTCTCTGTTCGAACCGAGTCGACATGCCCTGCCCTTTGGCTTGATGGGGACTTCCGTGCATCGAGTGCAGAGCAGGACCTCCAGGCTCATGTAGGGTGATGTTTGAATGACAGATGCGGTAACGCAGCGCTGTTCTCAAAGAACCTGTCCTGCACAATTGTTTAAAGGAAAGCAACACATTTTGGTAATGTCAAATGTCATTTTAACAGAATTTAATACGCTGTTTGTGGATACACTGAATTTGTCCAATGTACTTGCTAGCTCTGACTAGAATTGTAATAGCTGGAATATTCACAGGGGAAGATCAGGTCATTAAATAAACTCTTGTGCTTGTAACCATCACTTGTCAGAAGAAGATACTAATGAGTATCTGTGTTACAGACTAAATTATTACAAAAAATCAAAATCAACAATATTAAATTTGACTAACAATTCAGTAAGTCAATAGATTGTACTTTTCTTGCCTTGCTGGTGGGTGCATAGAATATTATTGAGGAATGGTAAAGCAAAAGAATAGTGGCTGTGCCTGTTTCTAATGCATGGCTTAGGGCAGAAAGAACATCCTTACTTGTTGTTGGAATAGTTTCTTTCCAAAACATCGTATTACACATTCATTCTCAAAATATCAGACACATTAATTATATGGGGACATAGAAGGGCTTCACATTCTTTGGATTACTACCTACCATGACTTATAAAAGAACATTTTACTGGTGTTCCATGGTGTAAATATTTTCATTGGTAAGTCACATTTAGATTTCAGAATTGAACTGGTTACAATTCTTGTTTCACTTCCAATAAATCCTGTAACGCTGACTTCGTGCTGGGCAATAGCAAGGAGATCAATAGGTCAGAGGACTTTCTGGGATGTTGCTGAAGGACAATCTCAGGTGGCAGGAATGTGATTAATTCTGAAACACCAAGTTTCCCTGCTGGGTACTGCCTGGTTTACCCCAGATTTGAGTGAACTACCCTCAATGTGGGTAGTGTGGATGACTGAGGCATCTGCAGGGAAATGGAAATTGAACCAGAACTCAGATCTAACAAGGATGTTATTGCTTTCAAGAAGAACAGGAGTGTTGTACAGAAAGTAGGATTTATTTGCATAAAACTGTGATCTGGGTCTGATCCAGCATTTATTCTTCATGTGGGAGGGTCTAGGATATTACTGTGGCAAGAGCTGTGGTTCAGATGCATGCCCCAAAGGGGGACAGGTACTTTTTATTAACTTAAATATATCTAGGATAATTTAACTCCCTAAAAGAGAAATTCTGCAATGCTTAAGTAAGGCAGAAATTAAAATCCTCGATGATGTTGTTTGCTGTGGTCCATGTACTTCACTGCCTGGTCCTTTTGGTCAAAAGATTTTTTGCTTTAGGCAAGCATGAGTTTGGTGTTTACTATGCATATACTGATACGCTATTGAACGTCTGGGATCAAACACCACAGAGACAGCTTATCATGCTCTTCTTGGTGCATAAGAACAGGGTAAGTAGACATGTAGGCAGAGCCTAAAAAACCCTGAAAAATTTATTTTCTGAAAATTAAGTATTTCTCAAGGGTTTTCTTACTGCACTCCAGAGAAAGTCAGCAAACTACAAATCCTGGTTTATCTGGCTGCACATAACCCTGATATACTCTTCTTTATTTGCCAAACATATTGGCAAGAATCTTTGTGTCAAAATTTATTAATAAAATCAGCTCATGTGGAAAGCAGCTAGTCCAGTTTCCCCCTCTTTAGGCATCTGAACCATCCAAGCTTCTATTAAAAAGGGCTTGAGCCACTTCTCATTGTCTGATTTTATTAAATAAATAAATGAATGTGCACATTAAAAACCCTGTAAAAGCCCTGCTTTTCTTTTCTGCAATACAAGCTATGCAGGCATTGTCTGTCTTCTGTTTTTAAATAAAGAAAAGGTAGGTCTTTGAGGTAGTAATGTTCTTTGCTATTCTATTATTGGTTTGAGTATTACTCTGTGATACCCAGGTTTTTATAAAATTTTCCAAGGCCGTTCTCTACTTCATCTGTGCTAGTTATCAGTTCTCCCTTACCCCTATGGGCTTGCCATCCTGTGAGATGTTTTTCTTATGTTTTCTGCCTAAGCTCTTACCTGCTTTTGTATTGGCACAGTTTCCTGGGAGATCCCATTTTCTTCAACTTCCAGTATTTTCTCACAAAATTTGGGAATTTACATATTTTGATGCTTAATTGGAAAACTGAAGGAACCCTATTCCTTTTTGCTTTATGTTTGATTTACCAAGACAGAAAGTTTTAGTAATAGTACTTCACGTTATTGCCTTACATTTCTTCTCTCTTGGATCCTTAACATTTTTCTCCTGGACATTTTTAAAAGTCTCTAAATACCTTAAGAAGCCTAAGAAGTTACTATGCGTAGGTTAATTCCCACTGAATAATGCCGGATATAGTGATGATTAATTAGATCACCTCACTCTCGAGGTTGCAGTTGAATGATTTCCTAAGGTGCTGGAGAAATGGGGTATATTGATCCTGGCATATGAGTCATGTAGTTGTAGCCTGGCAAACACAGTCCCTGTGTTCAAAATCCTTCACTCTCTGACCACTATTCCGATCCTGTCCTAACAATCTGCTGGCTATCGAAGTCTACCTTTATGGCCTCATTGAAATTCTCTCCCTTTTCCCCTTCCGTTTCCAAAATTTACTATGACCCCCCCCAACATATTAAAAGGGTTGTCTTCTTGTGTGAATGCCTATACAGCTTATTGTTAATGTTCCCTTCAGGGTACCTTTGATACAAACACACCTGCTATCAGTATCTAACAGCTCATCTTTTACAAGAAAGGGTCAATTACAGAATAATGAAAATTTTACCCCTCTACTACTGACAGTCCTCAGGATCAATATAAGGGCTGTGCATGTGTCGTCTTCATGTATCTTCCATCACTGATCTGCAGATTGGTTTATTGTAATGGAATACTGCTGTATTTATCTTTTCTATTATTTATTACTGTTATTATTTTAAAATTCTTTTTCTTTCTGACAGGTTCCCTTAGTCCTTTAATGTTTATAGAAATGTATGTTATCTGACTCACCACATTGGAGTTTACCAGGCTTTCCCCTTTCTGGATAGACTTCTCTCCTGTTAGCTGGCTAGAATGGTTATACATTGGTGAATACCAGCACAGTAACAGTTGCTTGAATAAAAAGTCCTTTATCCCTTTAAAAGATAAGAGATAATCAACAGGCAAGGCAGTTTTTGGTCTGTTGCAAATACTGATATTACTCTTTGGTCCCCATTTATTGAATGAAAAGGAATGTTTCACCCTTCCTTACTGCGTAAGGAAGTTCTTGCAGTGCCAGCCTGGGTTAACTTGAGGGAATCTGTCTGAATATTCATCAGAGATTCATTTCTCAAGACCCTTGCTTAGAGCCATAACTCAAGTCACCTGAATTATTAACCCAACATCACAAGATAATTAGAGATCTTTCAAAAATGACATGCTTATATATCCTTAATTAATGTAACGTTGTTCAAGACAGAGAAACAAAGGAATGAATTATAAGGAGCAATAAAAAATATAAAAATGTAATCATTACATTTCAATCTATTTGAGTTATGTGCACCTCTCAACCATGTTCATCTTCAGGGTGAGGAGAGGAATGCACACCATTCTGTACCCTTCTTTTCAGACATCTTGGTTCATACAAGTTTGACTCTTTTCGAGCTGGCTCTGGAATTTCTGAAGTGCTCTGTGAAACTCAGCAAAATCCCAGACTTGGCAATTACTACTAAGACAATGTGACATTGAAACATTTTCCTTTGATATGAAGGTTCATCATCCAAATGTAAATGTGGCCATGAAAATTTCGGTGTTCTGTGGTAAAGTCCTAGGTACGGAGCTAACACTAAAGAGAGTAGCTATCAGAAAAGACTTGCTACACCGTTTAGCTCAGCATCCTCTGGCCTCCAAATGATGCAAGAAGAAATACAGAAGTGAGTTAGCTGCTGGAGAGAGACTTAAGGTAGGTCATCTTACTGGAGGTTAAGAGGTAGCTTATAAAGTGTATTGGTTTGCAACATCCCTGAGAATTGCCTGAAATGGTAGGGGTCATGGCTAGACCTAGGTCATTTCTATTTGACAGACTAGACTGGCCTGGAGCTTTCTTTGTTTATTGCTTACATCATTGTCAGGCAAGGTCACCGAAGAGAAAAGGCTCTGTGTTGTATGCAGCCACACAGCAGGAAGCCTAGCTTCCTGTTGATGCATGTGTTGCATTCAGATTCTCCAATGTGTTTCGCAAATGAGTCCCAAAGAGCATTCCCCTGCGCTTGGTCAGCCATAGCGTCTCCCTCCTAGATGGATTACTTCTCACAGAGTCTCAGCTATTTACCATGCAGGCTGCTTTAAATGCCTAGCTACCTACTTACAGGAAAAGAAGAGAAAGGTGGTATCTTTGGGGCCTCTATTCCCCTGCCAAGCTTGCCATAATTGTCCCATAGGTTAATCTGGGAGATAAATAGGTAGAGAGATACAAGTATCATGATTCTCCACTCCTCATTCCTTAGCAAACAGTGCAAAAGAGAACAGCTGTGCCAAGAAATGTGCCATCTCATCTAGACAAGGCAGATCATATTTATTAGTTTTCTCGGAAGTGGAATCTGAGACACCTTTTCTTTTTTCTGCCTCGAACTCCTTCTCTCCAAGAGCAGCCCTGGCTGCCACCTCTGCAGGGAGTCTGAGTGATCAGTGCTTCCTGGGCTGGCTGCACTTCCAGCGATGTCTGTTTGCCAGGTCCCATGGAGGGGACCTGCGTGGCACATGATCTATGAGTCTGCTTGAGGTGCATGTCCATGCTGGATTGGGAGCTGGCATGGAGTTGGACATCCTCTCCTGGATCCTCCAGAAAGAACTGACATCTCTGTGGAAACAGCTGTAAGACCTGAACCCACATACAAGGCACTTTGAAACAACCCAGGGACTCATGTTTATGCTCACCTTAGGTCTGAGCCTTCAGAGCATCCCAGACAAAGCAACAGTAGACTTCTCTAGGTTTCAGAGGTCTCTAAAGCTTCGCAGGATTCATAGTGATCGCACTGAGCTCTGTGGGTGCTTTTCAGTTTTAGTTGTAAGTCATTGCATATTATTTATGTGTATATACGTTATTTATATGAATATGCAGTATTTATATGCATTATTTATAATAATAACCTGCACATTGCATATTATTTATTTATATATCTCTTGTATTCACTGTTATGAGATATTCATACCTTGGGTACCACAGAGTCTGATGTAAATCCAGAATAGTACTGTCTGTATCATTTTTAATTAGGCATATGAAAGAGCAGTCTTCAGACTCTGATTAAGAAAATGGAAGTTCACTGTGTCTTAGTAATTCCACAACGGACTTCACTAACCTGACTGTCCTTGCCTATGTCTCATCTTTAGCTTTATCAACATTATTTTTAATAGGCTACATATATTCTTCTTTCAGACACTTCTTTATTCCACTTTCACCAAGGGATAGCAAGATAAGGCTTAAAATACCTTTTCAAGAATTAAAGAAACCACAGCTGTTTGCTCTATATACCTTACTGTCAAGGATCAGCTGTAAGGATCCAAAGATATATAAAGATCTGTATAAGAGATCAAGATTTCTGATCTGGTTTGTGTCCAGATGTGATTGTTATATGACTATATTTTTTACTAGCTTTTGATTGCATTGAAACCAACCTAATAATTTAATTTAAGAAAACAGTGGAAGATTAGGAACAGCGGTAGACCCATACAGCTAGGACGGATTTAGGGTGGGCATTCCAGAATTGTAAGGCAGCATGAAAGGAAGGTGTATCTTTTGAGCTGGAGGTGAAGAGACTAAGACAGAAAATGTGGTTTGCAAAAGAAGGCAAGTTCACTGCCATAGACATATGCTGCTACATGACAAACCTTCAAAGCAGGGGCTCTGAATTTGATGTACAGAGCACTGGGGAGCTGGTAGAGGTCTGAAAAGAAAGGTGGGAGAGTGAGTTTGGTGCTGTGTGAAAAAAAAAAAAAGAAAAAAATGCTTAGATGAACCTCTGGAAAATATATCACTTTAGCAGGATTATAATAGCTAAATAAACAAACCTTCAGCATAATCACAAGACCATTTCAGAGATGATTTTACAATCATATAAACAGACTTCTGATGATGCATAAGCTAGCTTGGACAGTGTAGTCCATTACTGCAAGTCATATTTGTTAATATTTGAATAATTCCTTTTAACCTGACCTTACAATCAGGTGGTGAGGTGCTATGGATAGTATAATTCCCACAGAGCTCTGCATGTTCTTAGTTGGCCATAGAGCTTACAAACGACTATATATCGCATCTATTTTGTGCTGCAGTGTGACAAGGAATGGCCTCAGTAGCAGCTGTAGGTACTCTCTGACTTGGAAAGCCCAGGCTTCTAAAACAGCCTCCCTTCAGCTCTGCGTGATGCTTACAGCAGGGTAGAAGTGGTGTACGGTGGCAATCAGAGGCTCTAATTAGATGCAGTGCTGATGCAGAAAGATACTCGACCTGGTATGCCCTGTTTTTCCCATTTTGAAAGCTGTTGTTTTTGTGGGAAATTGCAGCCTTGTATTTACACAATGGAAATGGCTTTTCCATAAAAGCCAAAAGCAAACAAGGATCTCTCGGAGATAGCTGTGTGTCTTCACAACAGGGCTATGAGTAGGTGACGCAGGAAAAAAGAAGCAGTGAATGAAAACACCCAGTTGGCTAGCAGAGCCTCTCATTGATCAGAAATAAGAGTAGGATGAGAACAAGAAGGTTGTCTAAAGACTGTTGTAGGAACGTTTTTCAGAGTTCAGAAGAGCTCTTGTTCCTCTGAGATGAGCTAATGGAAATATCTCTTGGGATAATTCAATTTGTGCAGACATTGCCAGAAGAATTGCTTGTCTTCTTCCACCCAGCATCTCTCTGACCTTCATAGCTTGGTAAAGCACTTAGTGACCAGAGACATGGAAGTAAGTTAGGAGAGAGGGAACGTAAGAATGTAATTGCAGAAGCTTCATATTTAAAAGGACTCAGTGAATGTTATGCTGTAAAATACTGGAGAATGAAGACTGATATAATTCAGTAACTATAGCCCAGAATTGACCAAATCTGCTGCTGCTGCTGCTGCAGCTACAGAATAACAATGGAGCATACGCATTGCAGATCTCCATTGTTCTAACATGTCCAGCTCAACGCACAATGCTCTTCCTCCAGGATTTTCTTGGTCAGACCCTAGATCCTTCTATCTAGGACAGTTTTGATGCCTTTATTGTACAATTAGAAGTAAGAAGCTCCTGGTCAATGATGTTTCACTTATGGTGAAAGATTTTCTTGTGGAGGAGAGTTCTCCTGGAGTTGGGTCTGACAAGACATATAAAGAGCTTGTTAGAGGTGGAGAAAGCAGGGGCATTGAAGAGAGAATTTTAATTTCAATTTTGATAGAGAGATAGAGAGCAAATAGGACTGCATTTGTGGAGAAAGGAACAGCTGAGATCAGCTGGGAATGGCTAATGCTTGTGCAGATGGAAGTAGAAACTCAGAGATAATTTAGCTGGTAAAGAACTGTCCTGCAGCTTAGAAGTTGGGAATCTTTCTTTTCCCTGGGAGAAGCAACAGTTTCTTTCTCAGAAATTGCAAAAACAGGCACACAGGAACAAGATACCCCCGAGTCTCAAAAATGCTGGTTCATATGTCTCAGCTACAAGCTTTTTGTTCAAATTAATTGGCAGGTTTGGTGTATGGGCAGAGATTTTCCCTGAGGTTAGGCAAGTAGGTGTCATCGTACGTTTCTGTCTTGTAAAACTCATTCTGTAACTGGAGGTCTGGCTTGTTCCTCAGTATCGTCTGGGAATATTTTACTTGTCAAAATACCCACAAATACATTTTAATAGGTCAAGAACCTCCCTCTCCCTATAACCTCATTCTCCTCTCATCTGCTCCCCCTTGAGAGTTTGTGAAATGGTCTTGCAAGAAAAAAATCTTTTATTTCAGTTTAACAGTTTTTAAGACGATCTGTAATGTGGCAACCATAATTACATCCAAACATCAAACATCCTGCAATGCTGTAGGGGGTGAGGTGAAAAGGAAAACGAGTCAGACAGAAACGAAGTAATGTTTCATACAGCTGAAGTTAAGATAGTCATCTAATAGATCAAGACCTCTATTCTAAGCACTTAAATGTTAATCAAGGAAGTAATGTTTCAAAGTTTCTGGAGTCAGAAGGCTTCGGGAAATAGCAGTGTTTATAGTGATTTCTGTTCACAAAAATTATTTCCCTAGGATGTTTTGCTGACCCCACCTGACATGAACTTGAAACCATGTTCAAATGTTCAGGGACCTAGCTCCAGAAAAAAACAGGTGCTGGGAAGAATTGATTTATAAAAGAACTTTGCTGAAAATGTGAATGATGGGCTACATCAAATCAGTTAAAACCAGTTTAAAATTATTAAGATTACATGAAAGTGCTACATAAATAGTATAATTGTTATAAAGAGTTGTGTATTGTGATTTCCAGATTTTTTTAAAGTGTTGGAGAAGAGCCATCAGGTGTTCAGAATAAATCTCATCCCAACTTCAGATGACAAGTTGCAAGGAAGACAAAGTTTTCCTGTATGTGTAGGCTGGGACCTATAAGTATAGACAGCTGAGCAGAGAGAGGAATTCAGTATCAAGGCAGAGCCCTTCTGTCAAAATTCAATTACTAAACCACAACACAGATACAGCAAGGAGATGTATTTAATTTATCTTCCTACTCTGAATGGACTAAAACTAACTTTAGCCTAATTTTCAATACCTGAACCAGTGTGATCTTTTGTGATCATTTCTAGATGTTGAGGTAAAGAGTTCACTGCTTTTACTGCTTGTCATCCATGATAATTTTTCTAAAGTCATCTTTCTTTCACATTTTTGTGCCCAAATTAGACTAAAAATTCTAACTTATAAAGCAAGATGGTTATATATCCCCTAGCAAGATTTAGGAATAAGGTTTAATGCTTTATAAAGTGTATTAACATCAGTAAAACCCCTCTAGCATTCTTTGTGCACATTTCCTCTTGTGTAAGGAGTAGTCTTTTATCCCTGTAAAGCACTCGGCGTACTGAAGCTGTGGGGTATGGCTGGAGTCTCCTGCAGAACTCCAAAGAATCTGCAGTACAGGCCCTGATGCTGCCTGTAGGCATCACTCTCTTTAATTCCCCCTTTGGTGTGCAGTTTCATGGTTTACTCCTTTTGTATTGAACTACGGGTTTCGGGAAATACATTTTTTCCAATGCACAGATCCTGAACTGACTGCTCCTGCCTGTCCAAAGTTTAGGTGTTAATATAAAACCTTCTGCTGGCTTCCACAACTTGAGTCAGTGGGTTGGACATCATATGATCATCTTCCTTACAGAATTCTCTGATATTGCTATAAAACCAAAACAATTGACACAGTGGAGCTGTCACCAAGCCTTCTTCTCTGGGGAGCAAGTCTTACTCCGTGCCATGGAAGGTGCGTCTCCCATCTGCATTGCCCAAGCATGTTCCTTGCCTGCATCAGAGAAAAATCTATGTTAGCTGCTCTGCCCAGGAAACATTACCAACTTCTCAAAGCCATTGTGAGCCTCTGTGCTAGGACCAGGTGTGGTGACACAAGGCTGGTGCCATAAGGTTGATATATCTCACCACCCTGTAGGCACTGGTTTTCCAAAACATGGAGGACACTGATAGTCGCTAAGTGATGCATGAGTGTGTCTGACTCTCTGTTCCTGTGGGACAGCCCTAGCCACCATTTATGGCCACCTCCCCATCAACATCTGGATGAACAACAGAAGGGTCAGTGCTTGTGGATGTGAAGGCTCTGAAATGCTCTGCAGGGAAGTATTCCTGCTATCCAACAGCAGCATTGCCCCTCCTGGGGCCTGTGCGAGGGGAGAGGCGGTTAGCCATTACCCTTTGGGGCCTCAACAGCTTGACCCCACAGAAGACTTGATGTGATGAAGGCCTCAGAGGCCACTAGCTGCAGCTGTATGGCTGGTTTTGCCTGCTGTGAGCTGCTGATTGAGGGCAGATCTCTGCAGGCAAGACTGAACCACCTCCAGGGGTAGTGGTCATACTAGATGTGCTGAGCGGTACATCATGGAGCACAGAGCATGTGAATGAGCAGAGCCTCTCAGGGTCATTTTGGAGGCCTGCAGTTGGTGGAAGAAGCTAAACCGCTGTTATCTTGACCACGTTGTTTATAGAGGACAGTTCCTGAAAGACCCTTAAATTTGTCGTCTCTGACACAGCTAATTGGTTTGCTATGAAAGGACCCAGGAGCAACAGTTTTTCCTCACATTCAAAGTTTGCTCTCTGGTGCTGACACATCTTATGGTATCACATCCTGATACGTTTCCATTGTTTTTTCCAGTTTATTACTAAAGTTGATTACCAAATTGACCCTTCTGGATGTAATCTGATTAACTGCCAAAATCCCTCCCATATTTCTCTTCTGAGGATACTGTAACAGACACTAAGTTAATGATGGAAAACTGTAGACCTAATTAACAAAAGAAATTTTATTTTTGCCATTCCCCCATTTAATAGGGGCTCATCAACAGGAGACACAGAAGAAGCTCAGATGTATAATCTCAATCAGTTTTTATTTCTGTATTATGGACAATATATGTGAGAAAATCCTCTAGGATCCTACATCTCCTCTAATCTTTATGGTATTGCCTCATCAAAGAGGCAGCGACAACTCTGTGGTGTCTAGAACACATCCCAAGTGACAAAGAGCAGTTTGAAAATGATCAGTGTCATAGGACTAGATATTCTTACTGTGCAGGAAAGATGTTAAAGCCATTACACGACTTGGAAGAAGATGGTATTAGGTGGACCCCAGCGTCCCTTAGGAACTTCTTGCTCAGGGACTGCTCTCACACTGCTGTCTCTCCTCTGCCACTCCATCTGGTTAGTCATCACGCAGCTCCTAAAACATTCTCCAATTTCACAAAGAGAAGTGACCTCTGGCTATGAATAGATGGGAGACATGGTGACTTTATGCGTACAGCTGGATCAGTCTGATCTGGCTTCCTCTGTCTCTGATGGTTATTTAGGATCATGCTTTCTGGAGAAAATAGTTTAGGACTCTGGACATAAATGCAACATAGGGAGCTTAAAACAAAGTGGATTAAAGAGTATGACAGAGATCATAGGAGCAGCACAGCCATTCTGCTCCCAGCTCAGGTGGGCCCAGAGATGGTCTCAACAGTGGTTTGTAACTCCCTCCTGAGTACTCTTCAGCTATCCCAGACTGGGATGTGGTGATTTTGGAAAAATGATTGGGCAATATGGCAGCCCCCAGATCATGGGGAGACAGGCAGGGCAGTGATATGGTTGTACAAGTCAGCCATCCAGGGCAGCTCAACATACTCATGACGACTGTGCCAAGATGCAGTTGATTGATTGGTGTGTTGCACCCCTAGCCCCCACACAGGCCACTTAAATTTTTGAAATGTGCTCCTGCACAGTGGTTGAGGAATGGCCTGGGTCCATTGCCTGGAACAGGATCTTCTTTAGAGAGGATCCAGGAGGAACCTCCTGTTTCTGGGCTATGTCCTCTATATCCCAATAAAGCATCTGTCTCTTTGGAGCATCACATATCCCTACAATGTCCTTTGGACAGGGCTGCTGTTGCTAACCCTGAAATCCACACAGCAACAGGAGGGCTGCTTTGCACCCCTCAGAGCAGTATTTACACACCGTGGCAGGCAGTGTGCTCCCCACGGTGTGACTGTGTGTATGTGAGGGATGTTGGTATGAGAGGCTGCAGCGCTTGCTGGGATTGCCCAGGGGAGGGTTGATGCTTTGTTAATAACAATAAGAAAGTCATTAAGGGGCTTCATTCTCCTCCTAGTGCCCTTGCAGACATTTGCTGTTCCCTGGATAAGGAACGTCCCTGACTGCCCTTGAACCCTTGATGTTTCCCTCTTTTCTTGCAAGGAGAAGCCTGTGAGGCCACGTTTCTCCCTGGGCTGCCCACAACAGTGGACCAGGACGTGCTCCCACGTGTGTGGGGCCCCCAGGCAGGCAGCTGCCCCACAGTGCCTCATGCTCATCAGGCCACCGTCTGCTCCCGGCCAGCTGAGCTTCTCCACACGAGCAGCCCACCTTGCACCGCCACCGCCACCCGAGTGGCATGGTTTCCTCCTGTCACCATGTCTCCAACCTGGTTTTCCCACCATTCATCCCTGCCCCACAGCAGTCTCCCCACCACCGTGCCTTGCCACCCGCCTGCAGCAATGTCTCCAAACCTGCTGGATCTCACCAGCCTCCCTGATTCAACAGCTGGAACATGCCTATTAGCTATTTGTAACACATATGTACCTCCCTGAGGAACAAACAAATACATTTGCTGTTCAGGCAAAGAGATGGGGAAATGGGTTTATCTCCAAAGCAATCTGTCTGGGGGCTCCTCAGCCATGCTGGAGAGGCATGGGGAAGAGGAGAGGCAGGCGGGGCAACAGAACCTGGGGACATATGGGTGGGGGCTGCTGGCAGGGGCAGGGAGAATAAAAGGGGTTAATGAAGAGGCAGGGAAGTGGAGAGGGGCTGGGTGGGAAGGAGGTGTCCTTTGGGGGCCATGTGTGGGGTTGCTGTGGGCAAGGTGCCCCTGGCTGCCCTTGGTCCATCTGGCTGCAGTGGCAATGAGGACCATGAGCCAAACTGCCAGTGGGGCCCCTCCGTGGACTAGACTGAAAGTGTCTGGCCACATCAAGGTGGTGGTGGGTGCTTCATTTTGGTAAACCATGAGGCTCTGTGAATGCAGACATGTGCTGCTGCCTTCTGGGGTGGCAAGAGACAGCCCAGCTGGAGCAATGTCCCCCCACTTCTGGCATGCAAGCACCAGTGCCTCCTTCATTCCCTGCCTGGTGTTGCCTTCTTGGAGCCGCCACGCTCCTTTCCATGGCCATGAGGGTGTTTCTGCATGCTGCTGAAGGTACAGCTGAAGTCACCTGGGGTGGGGTAGTAACTGGGGTTTTGTGCTCCAAAGCACAGCCTGTTGCCATTTTACTCAGCAGTGCAGGAGTGTTCATGCACATACCACATAAATTTAGAGGAAATGTCCATACAAGATGTAGCTAGCTCTTTAGAGGTGGTAGAGGTGTTCAGTGCTTGCCCTGTGGGAGATCAAAGACGCTCTGGCTGGCTTCCAGACATTGATTTGGATATTAGCTACCTCCCAGAAAGCTCTTTTGTAGTGTAAACTGTGCAAGGTCTGGTCTGAGACCTCTAGATTGTAGGGAGCACTCTTAGCTACCAATAGGTGATGGGCATGTAGACATGGGAGGAGAGGCCAGCAGTCTGACTGGCATGGGGTGGTCAGGGAGCTCCCGAGCTGAGCTGAGACCCTGTTCGTCAGGGGAGTGAACATGCCAAGCATTTCAGTTCACTTCTGCAGAGAGCTGGCTGCAGCCCTGGACTCCCTAGCAAGGTGAGTTGTCTGCTTGTAGATGGTATTCCTCGAGGAGTCATTTTCCCAAGGTGAAGGAAGTAGAGATGGCAAATCAAGGAGAAGTTGAGGCAGACTTTCTAGGGACCTGTCCTGCTCTTTCCTAACGACGTTGCTGGGGCAAATGCTCCTGTTTGTCTCAGAGTTGCGCAGGGGAACTGCTCCTACTTGAAAATTGATTCCTGGACCTTGATGACACCCCATTAAGCAATATGGGAGACCAGGGAATAGAGTCGTTGTGGTTGTGTTTTCATTTTGGGACCAACTAATGAATAATATCACTACTGTTCCTGTGCTGCTGCTGTTTCCTCTAATGGCGTACTGATTTAATAATGTTAATAACCTTCTACCTAAAATAGGATTTACTGGGATTAGAGTCAGTTTCTGCTCAGGATGTATAGGTTATGTTTTGGCAGCTATAAAGGAATATATTGTGGTTGCCCTCAACTATGTTCTTAAGAGGGGTATTCAAACTTTGCCTCTACAGATGAATTGCATCCTCTCAGAATAATATAGAAAAGGGTACAGTTAAGGCAACGTGTTTCAAATGTTGATGATTTAAAAATTGAAGATCACAGTTCCTTCAAAGTATTTTACAATTTTGGCTGTACTTATGAAAGATCCATGCAGTGCAAAAGGAGCAAAAGAGATATTCCTATGCCTTGATCATAGGCCAAGGAAACACCAATTTATTTCTCTACTTTGTTTAACTTGCTGCTTCCAACAATTAGTCTGGTAATATTAGGTTTCTCCATCAACTTGCAAAGCATGTTAATAACGTATTTCAATCACAAGATATGCACTCAAAATATGTTTATAAATTAGTTTCGCATGAAAGAGTCAAGCTTCCTGCAATTATGTACAGAAAACTACTAAATCCAAAATCCCAGTAGTACTGGGATGCATCTCAGTAGAAATGACTTTGCTGGAGGACGCTACTGAGGAACAGCATAAAATTCAATATACAATTTAAAATTCAATTCTGTGTGAACTGAAATATCATATATTAAAATACCTTACTCCTCTTCCATCAATATGTATGTTTAGTACCTTCCCAGTTTTATGCTGGCTGAATTGATGTTTGCTGATGGAAAAAATCACATTTTTTCAATTACACTTTGGGAACCACCTCCAGTTTTTGGAATAAGGCAAACGGTTCAACATGACCCTTTTTGCTTTCTGTTTTTCCCTAGATCCTTCCCTTGACACTGCTGTGAAATGGATATCTAGTAGCATTTTGGTTGTCAGCGTCAGCTGGAAGGCTCCTGCTCCTGTATTTTGCTGGCCTTAACATTTCCCTCTGCAAAACTACAACCAGCTATAGACTCTCTTTGGGGGCAAGGAGGTGTGCCGCAATTCCATTTTGCCGGACTAGCCTGTCTGTCCTGCAGGCCTGCCTGGCAGAAGGTCCTGTAGGAGGCTCTAGCCAATTCCCCAACACAAATACCCTCCGCCAGGGTTGGGACACTCGGGTCCTTTGTGCTAGAAATTGAAGGGCCAAGGGTGAGGTCACCAGTGGGTGAGGTGAATACTGGTTGGCCCAAGGACTTTGTGTTGATGGTGGTTATTATTCTTACAGGTCCCTCCATGGGAAAGTTTTGGATGTGGACAGGGGAACTGATGCTATCATATGTGCACGGGATAACTCACAGTGGATTTGAAACTTCTGTATGGAGAAGTGCATTTTAGGAACTTTTCTGAAGCTACTGTGGCGAATGAGTCCATTGCCATTACCAAAAGAATAGCCACTGCTTTATGGAAACTTGCAAACTAAAGCTGCTGCAACTATAGCAACAAATTCATCTTGAGCTAGGGAGAGCTGCAGTGACTGCAACTGTGGGATAAGAACTGTAGAGAAATATTTTACGGTGGCTCTACTGGCAATTAAATAATTGCTGTACTTCACACTGTAAAGGCAAGTAGTAAACAATGTAAGGATTTATTAGTCCTACATTTATAGTTTTTCAGTTTAACTGTAATATGCCATGTAATTTTTTCAACAAAGATGCTTAGGTGAATCATTGGTTATTGCAAAGGAATGGAAAAACTCAGCCTTGTTGTGTATGGTCCTTCACGTAGCTGTGAATTGTTAAATTATACAGACAAGACTACATAGTATAACACTCACAGTATAGAAGCCTTTTGCAGACAGCTTTTCAGTGTTAAAAGTAATGATTATAGCTCCTTTAGCTGAAAACCCTGGAATTACTGGACCAGATTATACAAATTTTACTTAAGAAATGTAGCTATTGACCATAGAAATGTGTAGGTATTGGGAAGAGTGGATTTCTGAATGGGAAGTCTAATGGAGTGAAAAAATTAAGAAATCATTTTTTTCTAAGAAAGAGATTTTTAGATGTGATTAGTCCACAGCAGATGTTACCAGAATAGCTCAGTACAGAGTGGTCAGAGGTCTTGGAGGCCTGTTAAAGGTGCCTCACATGCTTGAATTTGACAATTTCTCACTGGATTTATTGCTGTCTCCCTAAGGGTGTGTATTTCTGCTCTTCCTCTCCCTGTTGCATCCTCCCCCCACTCCACACTGTCATTTGGCACTGCCCTGCTCAGGAGACGATGTGCCCTGGCTGCCAATCCGGCCCTTCTTTGGCTTCGCCTTGTCTCCATGTTTGCGTGGTTGGCTGGAAGCCATTTTGCATTGTTCTGTCAGAAGAAGACACTTTGCACTTGTGTAGGTATCTTCATGCTAATCACCAGTGTTTTGAAATGAGTCCCTTCTAAATAAGATGCCTACAGGGTGATGCTGTGCCAGTTGTGTGGACTAGACACCTGGTCCTGTCATCTAGGCACACTCCTGCCTGGTGCTCAGATTCCTATCTGAGAGACACTGTTGTGTTAAGAAAGGACTGTTTGGTGAGCACCATCATGGGAAACTCATGGGTCTGTGTTTGTAGGCATGAAAGAGAGAGGAGGGTAGATCAGAAAGCTTGGCCAAAGGTTGACTTCTATGATGGCAATGCTGAGCTTTGTGATGAGAAGGGGGACAAATGTGTGATGTGTATCTATGTGTTTTGCCCACACATGTATGTGAATTGCTGCTTCTTCTCCGAGCTCTTCCCTTGGCCCTCCTCTCTCTCTTGTCACCCAAATCTCCTGTTTCTCCTTCCCAAAGTCTGGAAATACTAGTGAATCTCTCTAGTGAGCATGTGCAAGCAAGAACAGAAACAGACAAAGTCGTAGTCCTGCGAAAGACAAAAAACCACAAGTCCTTTAAGAAAAAAGATGTGCACATTCTTTCACTCAGGACTCTAGGGCAAAGTTAAAGCTAAGACCCCCTCGAGCATAGAAGGCTGCATGTAAAAAGAAGGATCTATATAGCTGATTCCTAAATCTTCGATAAGATGGATCACACCTTACAAAACAATTATTTTGCTCTATTGACTAGAGAGGAATCCAAAGTGTTTCCTGGCAACTCTGAAATCAACCATGCTGTGTAAGATTTCCTATTCTTCATTCAAAAGAATGTGAAATGGGTGTAGATGGCCCATTGGAACTTGCACCTCTTGTCTGAAATACAGAAGACTGCTGGTTTAGCAAATGAAGTTCTCAACACCATACGCCTTGCCAAATGGATTGCTAAGACATTTAATGACTTAGGAGTTTACAGTAATAAAAATAGGAATGGAAAAAGAGTGTCTATCATTGAATACACAAAAATATTTTAAGTAAGGCTGGAACATTCCCAGTAGGTAGTTGAAATGCTTTTGAAATCCAAAACAAGTTGGGTACCAACACCAGTAGGAAATTACACACTTTAATGCCTTAATTGTAAGTCACTGCCCACTAGTTATTTATATATCTCAAAATAACCTGTGCTTTGCAAGCCTGTATACAATAAGAAGTGTCTGGCTGAAATGTCTGAGATTGAAAGTTGCAAGCAATGGTATGGAAACACATTGTTCACTGTTAGTGCCATGGCAGATAAAAAGTCTTCCCTGTGCTTGCCTTTAGGACAGATTTTTTTATGCTGTGTAATTTTCTGTAAAATTAACTAAAACTTATAAGAATTTTTTCTATCCATTTCCCCACACCAGCTTATGATCGGAGATACTACCGTTGCTATCTTATCTTAATCATTATTTATAAAGATATCAGCAATCTAAATCTGCTGTAATAAGGGAAGGAAAGGGAGCATTTTTGGCATGAAGGTGTAGG
>NW_010514746.1:0-276 GCF_000687285.1 Phaethon lepturus
TGTTTGAATATTTTTTATATATACATATATATACCTGAACATACCTGTATTCCCACCCGAACCTTCCTACTAACCTTCGCAGTGCCTGTGAGTCAGTACCAACATCCCTCCGTGCCTCAGTTTCCCCAAACGAAGCCAACGACGCTGCCCTTGCTCGTAAAGGGCTCTGGGAACCCTCCGGGAGGGCTCAGCCCTGTTATTCCCATCACGGGGAAGGTGTCGGTGATGGGTCAAGCCGAGCGGTTTCCTCGTCAGCGATTAACACCCGCAGCCTCG
>NW_010514746.1:336-12250 GCF_000687285.1 Phaethon lepturus
GGCTGACCCCACCCCGCCCCTCCCGGCAGAGCCCGCTCGTCCGGAGGTGAGGACCCAGCGCTAGCCTGGGGATGCAGCACCCGCAGGAGCCGGATCCAAATTCCTTCCGGCAGGAATTAGCACCCGGCAGTGGCCTTTCCCCCGCGGACACCAGGGTGAGCCGGCTCACGTCGAGCACGCCCGCCCGAGGCACGACGCTTCCCGCATTCTAACGCGGCGTCTGCTGCGTTAATGGAGCGGAGCGCGGAAATTTATTTTCAGGTCAAATCCTCATCATCTGCATAACTTCTACTCGGGTATTATGACAGGGACGGGAGAAGAAAAGACAGGCTGAGTGCGGGAGCACCCCAGGTGTCCGGCCATTGTCAGGAGCTTGCCTTTGCCTACTGCGCGTATTATTTTCCTCTGGTTTGCTCGCCCCAGCCTAATAGGGCTCTCTCCCTCACACGCAGCCAGGGGCTGAAATACCATGCTCTTGTCAGAAAGCTTTATTATTATGGTAAAGATTGTACTCATTAGATATTAATTATACCCAGCAAGAGCTGGTCCAGGAATCTATTTGTCTCTGCTCACCGATTAAATCTGCCCAGCTTTTCAGAGCGGGGTTGCAAGCTGCAGCATTAGATTTGTGTAGCCTGCTCCAATTTATTACCATCGAGGGCTCGGCTGGGGTGCAGAGAGATGCAAAGACGGGGAACAGAAGAAAACTGGTACCAGGGATGGACCTGGTCGGTCACACCTGCCTTGGAGCAGCCCATGCTGGGGCTGGTCTCACCTAGCTTGAGATACCTAAAAGTTAGGTGCTCTAATCTAAGCCCCGCAGGTTGTCTTTGTGGTCGGGGATGACACCTTCGCTCATCCCCCTTCCTCATCTACCTCTCTGAGGGTGCTGATCTCTTTCCACTGACCATGGAGGGAGTCGAGGTGGCAGGCTCTTGGGCAGCCAACGAGTGATAAATCATAGAAACATTTAGGTTGGAGAAGACCCTTAAGATCATGGAGTCCAACTGTTAGCCTAACACTGCCAAGTCCACCACTAAACCATGTGCCTAAGCACCACGTCTTCACGTCTTTTAAATACCTTCAAGGGATGGTGACTTAACCACTTCCCTGGGCAGCCTGTTCCAGTGCTTGACAACCCTTTTGGTGAAGAAGTTTTTCCTTATACCCAGTCTAAACCTCCCCGGTGCAACTTGAGGCTGTTTCCTCCTGTCCCATCACTTGTTACTTGGAAGAAGAGACCAACACCCACCTCACTGCTAACTTATAATAATTAGGACCGCTCCAGCCTCAGAAAGCCCAGACGCTGTCATGTCTAAGTATGTGCAACTTGGTTGTGGTCTACACTGATGCCAAAATGTGCAAACCCAAACTAATTACATCCCACAGCTAAATGACCCTCCCAACTCAACGCATCTCCCAGCACATTAGAGATGAAGCCTCCTTGGCTGTTTGACCATCTGTTTTCCAGTTCCCTCTGCTCCAACTGTGGTGAACTATGGTGGGGTTGAAAATATCCCGTTACTTATTTAAGCTTTTGTCCAGCGAGCAGATGGATCCAGTGAGTTGTGGATGTGATCCACAACCCACCAAAATCAGTAGGTTCGTTTTCTTTCTCCACCCTCTCTTCCTCCCTTTTTTTCTGAATGCCCTGCTTTCTTTGCTACTTTTTTTGGGGGAAAAAGAGATGTGTAGCTTAGGAATCAGCCATGGATCATGACATGGCCCCTCCAACCGCCACCCCTGCCCCGCACACGGCCACGCATGGTAGAGGTAACCAACGCACACCTGGTAAAGCGGACTTCACAGATATTGCACATATACGGCTTCTCTCCTGTGTGCGTCCTCATGTGCCTGGGCAGCTTGCCTGCTCCCATGATGACTTTGTTACAGATGGGACATTGCTGGGACGCCTTGGGCTTTATCTTCCTCTCTTCCTCCAGGGGCCATGGGGGAAAAACTCCTCCAAACTGAGTAGCACTTAGGAAATTGAGATAAGCGCTATAGTCAGTCTCTGCCTTAATATGCCCTAAGGGAGCTGCTGGGGTGTTGGTAAATATGTCCTTGAAGAAGTCATTAGGGAAAGGAGGCGGAGGCAGGTCTTCCTTCTCCTCCTCTTCCTTGATCTTCCTCTTTTTTATCACCAGATCCAAGGGGCCATTGTCTACTTGTGGCTCCTCAAGCTGGGAGAAGGAGCTAAAATCACCGTTCCACAGATGGGGGAAGAAGCTAGGGGTGAAAGGAGAGAGAGCTGGCCTCCTTTCTGGCATGTTCGCCTTAGGGTACAAGTTTTCCCTTAGCAAGGACTCGATGGAGAAGTCTCGTATCACGCCCAAGTGTCCAGAGGAGTTATTGGCTGGGTAGTGATTTGGAAAGTCTTTAGGTGCTTCTGTGTATGCTTCTTCGGTAAGATCAGACTTCGAAGGGCTTTGGTGACAGCTTACTTCTTGGACATCGGTTAGGTTCTCCTGATTGACAAAATCTTCCACTTCCTCCTCCTCCTCCTCTTCCTCTTCATCTTCGTCTTCATCGTCGTCATCATCTTCGTCCTCTTTGTCATCTTCCTCTTCCGCCTCTCTGTCAGGCTCCATGATTTCAAGGCATACATTGATAATGCACTGGATCTCCAGCATCTTGGCCGCGCTGAGGATGTGCTTGACATTTGAGGTGGTGATGGTGAGGGTTGAGGTGTAGGCAAACTCGAGGATGGCAGAAAGTGCTTCAGGCTTGACAAAGTCAATCTCGTAAACATAGGGCTGGTCTGTTAAAGTGCCGGTAGTGAAGAGTTTTTTGAAGTACTTGCTGCAGGCAGCAAGGACGGACCGATGGGTCCGGTACTCCTGGTCCTGTACAATGAGGATGACATCGCAGAGGAGACCATCATGCCGCTGCTCATTTAAACCACATAAGACTTCACTGCTGTGGTTCGGGAATGGGATCCCGATAAGATCTTCAATGCCATTGGCCATATTCTCATTTAGCGCCCTAGGACAAAACATAGACAGTGGGGAATTAGCAGGCGCTTCCCAATCAGTAACGGCAAAATCACCCTGCCTTCTTTCTGTGTCCTCCTCTCCCTTGCCCCACTTGGACCTCTGGAATCACCTCCTGCTTGCACTGCCCCGGTGCCTCTCCAGGTCACCTTTAACTCCTTCCAGGTCCTCTGTGATTTAACCTCTCTGCTCCCCTCCACATCACTTTGCCTCCTTCTTCGTCTCCGTCCTTCTCTTCTTAGTTCCCACCCTATTCACCTTTTCATAGCCACCACAAGCTGCCTCTTCTCTTTCACATCCCTCCCCTGGGAACCTTGTGCAATGATTCCCTCCCCATCACGTTGCTTCCACATCCTCCCAGAGCCAACATCTTTCCAGGCACATGCTTGATTTGTCCTGCCAGGAGCTATGTGGGGAAAGGGTGATGCTGTATTGCTTCGCACTGCCAAGTGCCAGCACCTACACCGTTTAAACAAGACGAGCCAGGGAGTGCCCATCTCATCTACACAAGTCTTTTTGGAGCTGGTACAACTGGACGTCCCAAATAGGAGGGACTGCTGGTCATGGCTGTTTGCTGCAGCAGGAGAGCAGTCCTTATGGACCAGGAGGTCTCCAGTTCTGTGTCCCCCTGCTACCTCACGCCTGGAAGCCCTCCCATGTCACCTCAGCACATGGACAGCCTGCGCAGGGATGTCTTCCCAAGGGGTCTGGGAACGGGGGAGGCAAGCAAGGAGCTGTGTGTCACAGCGTACCTAAACACTCAGAGAGAGACAACCAGGGAGCAAGGGCCTGGCCAGAGGCGGATGGCTGTCTGCTGTCTTCACCCATGGGCTGAGCTTGCTCCATTCCCAATCTTGTTTGGACTTGTTTAGCATGGTATCAAATGCCCTGTGCATCTGGCAGACACCTTCCCTGCCAGCGCAGCTCCACCTTCAAAGGGAAATTCGGAAGCAAAAAGCCCACACCCAAAAGGAAAACGTGCTTTTTTGCCCTTTTTTAATCTGTAAGATGTTTCCTCTTTCACATGGTTCTAGCAGCCCTTCCACATGAGAAATCCCAGGAAAGGAGAGCGACTTCCTCCAGCAGTCGATGAATACATTAATCCCGTCACACACAGAACACATCAAACAGCCAGAATGACTTTGAACACACTAACCCTTTGGAGACCACCAGGACACGGAGCAGCGTCACCTCAACGAGCCCCAGCTCGCGGCCCCACTGCAGGCAGAGGCTCAGTTCACAGCCAAGTGGTCGATCTCCAAGAGAGCCCAGGGTACACCTAAGTAAAACTGCAGCCCCACTCCGTCCCCGTTCGCAAGGCTGAGACCACCAGGCAGGTTCCCAGTCCCACCTTCTGCATCTCTGGCAGGTTCCCAATCCCACCCTGTGGCCCCTGCACATCTCTCCTGGGCTTCATCGCCACATCCTGCGTGTCCTTCCCTGCTCGGTTTCTGGCTGCCCTGACTCCAAACCTCCTTCCCACCAGCTGTGGGGACCTGGTCTGCCTCATGATGTGGGACTCACTGCCACCCTACACCTGCCTCCAGCCCTCGGGGATGGAAAGAGCCGGGTCTGATGGAGGTAGTCCAGGGAAATCCTTGCCTCACCTTGGTTGGCAAGCCAGTGACCCTTGGGGGAGGCTGGAGAGCCACAGAGGGGATCAGAGTCTGCAGCGAACATTCCAGTGGGAAGAGGAACGCCTCTCCCTTCTCCTCCCTCAGCAGGGTCAATCTCCAGCCGAGACCTTGCCGGTATCTCCCCCACACCTAATCAGCGCTGCTGAACACTCGCCGCGTGGGAGCCGGCGAGCGAAGGCCGTGGGAATATGGTGCAACCTGGATGGAGCACACCCCAGGGAAGGGTTACGGACCACCAGCCCGGTGGGGGCCATGCCGGGATGGGGGACAAGCTGTTGCTGAGCTGGTGAAGCCTCGCGGGGGGCTGGAGGACAGCCCTCACCATGGGGAGCCCTCTCCAGCCACCTCCCCACGGCCAGAGAAGGGGAGAAGAATTGGGAGTCACACCCCTCTGAGCCCCTCTCAGCTCCAGCCACCGACGTCTTCGGCCGGGGGACGATGCTCCAGCCCCGCCTCCCCCGGTGTGCCCATTAGCTCCACGCTAATTGTGTCTGTTGTCTGAAACAAATTGATTCATTACAGCGAGCCGTGCCCAACCACGTTAACTAGCTACGCTCCTCTGCCAGCCCGACCGGCTCCGTATCAAACCTTCTTTGAAAATCGCCGATAAATGAAAGTGAATCCGATGTGTTCAAGTGGAGAGTAAGATGATAAATAACCCCTGATCTGGGGAGGAAGGGACAGCTTCCTCTTTAGGGCTTTGTATCCTTAGTAATAAGCGCGAGCAATTAAATTTCTGTTGCTGTATTTACCTTCTACTCGGTTATTTTTGTTTGGAAGGAGCATTAGAGCTACAGGAGCTCCTTACGTGAAGGAACCCGTCTTCCTACGAATCTGTTTTGATCTTTTATTGCCAGATCTCTAAGTGTAAAAGATGAGAAAAGCAGAATATTAGACTACCCTGACAACTGTCTTCACAGAGCCTTTTTTGGGAGACTAAACTCTATCCTCGCTGATTTGTGGATTACTCCCTCGGCAGCCAGAAAGCAAG
The DNA here is from genome assembly GCF_000687285.1 of Phaethon lepturus. Classification (NCBI taxonomy): domain Eukaryota; kingdom Metazoa; phylum Chordata; class Aves; order Phaethontiformes; family Phaethontidae; genus Phaethon; species Phaethon lepturus. The sequence continues at coordinate 5,958 of NW_010514746.1, forward strand.
AAAAAAATGGAATTAGAAGATCAGGGGGTATGTGATCACAAACTCAAACGCTGTACAGCTCCCTGTGGTGGGGATGGACTCCTTCTCCTTCCTTCTCCCCTCCCGGTCCTCTCGAGACGCGGTTCTGCTCACCGACGCGCTTAGGCGAGCCGATACCTTCACCGGACGCTGGGAGAACGGAAGGCGATTCATGTCACTTAATTTGGGGGGGCGGAAGGAAGAGAAACAGCCCAGGCAATTAATTTGCATATATTTGCATTTTTTTAACTGATAGGGTGGTTTGACAGCGCCGGAGCTCAGCGAGCCTGAGAAATGACCTTATGGCTCCCATGCCTCCGGGGAGGCTGGTGGCCACAGGCTGGCAGTGCGCTGAGGCTGGCCGTTTTCCTTCCTCCCCTCCCTCCTCTCCCTCCCCCTGCGCTCTCCCCTTCCCCTCCCCAAGCCAAGGCTGGGGTCCTCAAGAATAAGAGGCCTAAAAATAGCATCTGATGGTGACAAGTGCCACCAGCACATGCACACCCACGGGCCAATGCCGAACGGCCGACACGGAGTTAGACAGAAAAACCCCGTTTTATGATAGAAAATTACAGCGTTGTTTAAATAAACCGGGGCGGGGGGGCAAGGGGGGAGGGCACCTAAAATAAACGTATTCTGCAGGTGACGTCCCGAAACGTTGCGTTTACGGGCATGCTTAAAACTCATTAAAACTCATTTCGTGCCACGAAAAGCCCCATTTATAACAGACTGTCCCTGGGAGATGCTGTTCGGATACAGGACCGCTGCTCCGGCACCTGCCACAGCAGCGAAGGGGGACTGGGCGGGGAGCTGAGCTTTGTCCCCTTTTTGGGTGAACATCTTCCCTTTTTGGGAGGGATGGTGCTTCACTGGCTCGGGGCGGTGGAGATATATAGGCAGATGGAGGCAGATGCAGGCAGGAGTCTCGGCCGTGATGCCGAGGTCTCACCTCGCTGCCTGCCTGAACGTGGGCGACACAACCCAGACACACGCCAGGGACCGCAGCAATATTATAAACCGCCCGCTGTGCACATTCCCTGGGTGACCCAAAGCTCATCCGGGGCACTCTGCTGCTCAAAATCCCCTTTTTTTTTTATTTTTTTTTTTTTTGGTCGCATTATTCTCACATCTGCTTTTAACTTCAAGCTTCCTTCAGTATACTACAGCCTCTGTAGGCAAATTTTGGCCTTTAATTGGGCACCCTGCTCTGGTTGCAGATGTCCCTGCTCGCTGCAGGGGGTTGGACTGGATGGCCTTGGGAAGTCCCTTCCCACCCAAACCGTTCCGTGGTTCTATGCCATGCTCGCTCTGTAGTCAGTGCGATGGAGGAAGGAGCCTGAAGCTCTGGCTGATCTCTGCCTGCTACCGGTGTCAAAATGACATTTTTCTAGGCAAAACAAACGGTGTCTCCAGTTCGTCCCTTCACCCAGCCTGTGCACGGAGCGGGGTTCGGGGTGCAAGCCCAGGGGCAAGGCTTGGGGTTAAGCATCCCCTCTGCAGCTGGGTCCTGCCGCCCTCGGTCCCTGAAGGCACAAAACCCCAGCAGGGATTTGTGCTCTACACCAGAATCATGAGGCCACCCAGCAGAGCATCCACGAGATGCCTGGACCTGGATTCGGGCGCTCGCTACATCCATCCGCCCATTAATATCTTTTTCCCACCCCCCCAGGTTTATTTGTGCCTCGCCGTAATGAAGCAATTAAGATGTGCATGTGAGATGACCCTAATCTGTCAAAATATTACAGCTGCTTCCTACGGGATATGCTGACCAGCGGTTGATAGCTCCTGCTCCGTAGCCCTGTTGCTGTTTTGGGGGTGTAGGGATGCTGGGGCTCTGTTCCCGTATCCGCCGATTGCTCCGTGACCTTGAGCAAGTCCCTTGTGCAAGTGTCCTTGAGCGAAGCCACCCACGTGGACACCCCACCCGAAGCCGGCCCCATGGAAACACCACCATTGCCTTGGCCCAGCGCTTGACTCCAATTGGAAGAAGCCTCTTTTTTCATACCAAGGAGGAGCTGGGGTGCCTCAAAGCCTATCTGAAAGGCAGGCAGAGAGGTGTGGGGTTTTTGTTTCTTTCATTAAAAAAAAAAAAGACGATGTAAAACCCAAAAAAGGCAAATGTTTCCTTAAGCACACCTCCCCTCTGAACAACTTGTCTCCAGAAGAACATGTTATTAAACCACCCACCCCAGTACCTCGCGTTCCTCCCCTCCGGCGGGAAGGTGGGGCAGAAAAAGCGCTCCTCGCCTTTCAATCACTTCCCCGCGAGATGCTTGAAACGATGAGGAAAACGCGGGGACACCAACCGCTGCCGCCCTGGCGAGGAAATCCCTGGGTTTTTAAAGCAGATGAGCCACTTCGCAGACCCAAAGGTGATGCCGTGGGAGGGAACCGGATCCTTAGCAACAGCAGCAGGGTTTTACTGCGGGGCTGGGCGCCCGCCCCGGCCACTAATAACTGGGACCAACCTTCCCTTGGGACCGGTTTTGCTCAGGGAGTACGGGGTTAAGCCCGGAAAGTTGGCGGTGTTTGGTTTTTAAGAGGTACACGATAAGCTCATCTGCCCCAAACTGAGAATCCCTCCTCAAAAAATTAGTGGATTTTGCTTAGATCTGGACAAAGCAGCAAAGGGCAGAGGTTTCCAAAGTGATGCTTTGGCGAGGAAGGATGCAAAGAGGGTCACCACTGGCCATGGGAGATGCTCGCTTGCAGTAAGGATGGGGAGAAAGGTCCGTAGGTGGCTGCAGAGGTGGCATCACCCCACGTGGCTCCTGGCAAGGGCGCGGCTCCATAACCGCAGCAGGTCAGTACAATTTAAGAGGATGCTCCATACGACGCTGATGCCAAGGCTGCTTACGGTGGCCAGCCAGAGCCCCAGTGACGCCGACACAGATGGAGACCTCCCACTGATGCTGCGTGGAGAGGGATGGCCAAGAAGCCCCAGGGCAAGAGCCTGACTCTTTTTTGGCCACCTTCCGCAGAGCCAAGGATGCATGAGATGGCTCCTTCCTGAAAGAAGAGCCCTGGAAGTAGAGCACGGTTTGATCACGTAATTAAAGTGGTTACGCTTCAAGGATTGAGAACACACGGGTGACCTTCAGCCTGGTATCTCTCCATTACCTACTAGACTTTTCAATATTAATAACTAATCTCCAAACAAAATCCTTGGGCCTACAAGGATTCATTCTTATCAACACTTGGCTGGCAAGTTGAGCCCACGTGAACCATATATATTTACACATACTACAGCCAACTGACCTTTTTGGGCTGGAACTACTAGTTCCCTATAAGCAGGCCATCAGAAAGCCATCTTCACCTCAAGTCCCATCAGGGAATCCAAAACAAAAGGTGTTGGAGAACCACCTCCAGAGTGTCCAAAGATCCTGACAACAACATATTTACCTCCTTCTTCATTTTAGTGACGGTGACTCTTCCCAGTTTCCAAATTCATACAGAAGTTTAGCCGGCCAAGCAGACCTGGGGCACGTCAATACTGGAGAACTGCTGTATTTCTCTGGTACGGCATCACTTGGGAGGCACCACGAGGACTATTTGCTTAAGAAGACAAATACTGATTACAGGTGCCACTCGCTCGCTCGCTCGCCGAGGCGTGGAGGCACAAGTGTCTCCTGTGCCCTTTGTGAATCCATCCTTGAGACTTTTTAAAGGCTACTTATACATTGCAGCAAACATCATGCATCTCTCAACAAATCTATCCCTGCAGGTTCGCTCCAGCTACCGAGCGCCTACACGGGGCACCTGGTACTTCAGCAACTTTGTTTATGTGTAGATACGATCTGGGGAAATTGCAAATTATGAATCCAGTCCTCCCCCAGTGAGCTGAACGGTTGGGTGCTGCTGGTTGTGATGGGAATTTGCCGCTGCTCCATGATCACCAGGACCCAACCGCAGTCCTTGGGGTGTTAAGGCCATTAAGTTAAGGCCATTTTTCCTGGCCTCAGCTCCTCTATGGGCTTGTTGCTCAAGCTGGCCCCTCCACCGGCACGTGATGATGAACCGGTTGAGCTCCTCTCCTCGCTCTGCTGGCAGGCACCAGGTATCTGAAAAGCCCCAGCGTCCCCTTAGGTCTACCCCAAGGTCTCCCATCCTGGCCTGACCTGAACATCATTTTGTAATGCGCTCCCAGACACTGGGATGAAGTTTGGTGGATCAACACCTCGCCCCTGGGCGAACCCGCAGGGACCTGCCACCCGGCAGCTCTGCACGCCGCGGGACTAATGCTAGGAAGATGCCATCACACCACCAGGACCAAGCCCCATGGCTCTCCTGTTTCCCTGAAACCAGTTCCTGGGCCCCAGATAAATGCACACAGAAGCTCTGGCAGGGCCAGAGTAGAGTTCGATGCCTCCTATAATTGAAGGGCCACGTTTTCACTTTGGTTTCCTCTCTCCAGCTTCTTTAAATTACCCAGCACACTTCCCAATTTCAGAGTTTATATAAACTCCAAAATCAGGAGCTCTGGGTCACTTGTGGGTGGCAGCTTGATTGAGGCCGCATGCCGTATGACAAGTCCCATCTGATGTGCTGAGCAGGTTTTGGCAAAGGGGGATTTGGCAAAGGGAGATCCCAGTGATAAATGGGCAAATAAACACAAACAGTTCGCGGAGCTACATCGAAGGTGCAGCCTGGCTCCAGATGGTGTTTTGAGGTCTGCAGCTACACACAAAGCTGGGGCAAATTAATTAACCGCAGTGCCTAGGCAGGTACCGCGGGAGGGACTTTATGGGGTGGTCACATCTGACCACAGCGTCTCCTTGAAGCCTTGTCCCCCCAGTCCAAGCGGCTTCTTGGAGGTCTGGAGCTCGAGGGGATGGTGCTCTGGGCATCAGGCCCCTTCTGCTCCTCTCTGCTGAGGTTTCAGGAGATGCCGCAAGGCTGGAGGTGCTCAACGTCCAATTAGTTATGTTTTTTTTTCCTGGAAACCCTCAGCGGTCCCTCGCTGCAAGACTCTGCATTAGCCTTGATGCTCTCCAGGCCACGCTTCAGCATTTAGGGGACTTTCAAATGCGGTGTCACAGGTACAGGAAATGATCCTGGCTGGATATCTCCCCTCCTTATGCATCTATATGCGCACATATACGTACACATTACACGTGTGTTTTTGTGTGCGCATAGAAAACCCGTGGGAGGGGGAATACGTCAAGCGAAACAGAAGACGTTCCAGTCATCCTGTGCAGCCAACCCACTCTCATGGAAACTCGCTCACACTTCAGGTGACGCGTGCCCCCTCCCACGCCGTGTTCTGCAGAAAAAAACCCAAAAATGGAGGAAAATAAAGAGGGTGAGAGGAAAATCCCCACCAGAGCTGTGCCCACGCCGGAGCTGGCCTGGTCCCTCCAGCATCTCTGACATGACCTGGGTGAGGGTCCACGAGGTAGGTGACACTGTTGGTGGCATTTCTGCCCATGTGTTTGCAGCCACTCTCCTCCAACACCACCTTCCCCCTTGTGCAAGCTGCCCAGACACCGCTATAGGGGGCTATATGGGATATACACATAGGATACATCCCTATGGGTGCAAAACATAGCGATGCTATGAGCCCATCAGTGGCGGGTAACCTCCTTCCAGCACGGCCTTAAAAATAGCAAAAAAAGCTATTTCCTCCCATTCTGAACTCTCCTGGGAGAACAGGCAGGCCCCTTTGCTCTCTCTCGTTCTGCTTTCCTTCGGAGCCAGAAAAAGGAAAAGAAATTAAAAAAAGGCTCCTATTGAACGGCGCGCACACACTGGGTGGGTTTGCTTCCTGACAGAAAAAAAGAAAAAAAAAAAAACACCACCAACAAAAAACCCAAAAAAACCCACCAAACCACGGCGGAAAAATGTGCCCAGCTTAACCATGGAAAACTGGTTTGGCTGGCGTCCCTCCGGAGTGGACAGGATTGCGAGGGACTTGGACGCGGATCCGGGTAAGGCAGTCACCAGCCTGCGCCAAAACACGGCTCCGAAAGAAAAGACAACAAATTTTTGGGTGCCCCAAAAAAGCAGGGAGGAAAGGATGGGAATCCAGCTCCCCCTTCTCTTCTCTCCCCTCGCCCCCGGAGAGAAAGCCACCGCAGGGAGGACCTCGGGAGCAGAAATGAAAGGGCCAGAGCGCTAGCACGCGAAATCAGAAGCAGATGTGTGCCTGCGCGCCAGCCTGAGTCACCGCGGAGGGCGGGGGGGTTATCGCTATTTTGGTGCTGGGTGTGGGGTACCGAAAACAATGCGAGGAGCAGGCGGAGCAGTGTTTGAGCAGGCTCAACAGCGGCTGGGAGCAG
>NW_010514747.1:0-2361 GCF_000687285.1 Phaethon lepturus
AGTCTTCAGCAAACCTGTCTCTCAAATCTAAGGGCTTTGGGAGAGAACTCGGGCTGTCGGTACAGTGCCTAGCAGTCAGCACTAATCCAGGCTAGAGACTTTGGGCGCTAATGTAGTACAAGTAATAACCGTAATATAACTCAGAAGGAGTGGTCAAGTCTGCAAAACCAAATATTTTTCATCAGCCAAAGAGCAAATGGAATAATTAATAAAAAAATAAACGGGTGTGAACACAGTGGAAACATTTGATTAAAAAAATTCAAAAGAATATTCATAAAATTAATTTATTATGTATTCACCCAGCTCTAAACAGCTCCCATGGATTATTCATTATTGACCCCAGTAGTTTTAGTGTTTTTTCATTAAGCAAGTCTTTATAAATCATGTATTGTTGATTTCAAACACGGGAAGAAACACAATCATTATTTTGTTATTTGTGGAAAATAAGTGGAAATAGCTTAAAAAGTGAGGTTAAAAAGATTCCATATTTATTCCTATCTTGAAAACATTTTGTGTCTGAAGGAGGGAACAGAAGTGAAATTATAAGAAAAAGCAGGTAGTGTTTGAAGAGAACAAAAATCCATAACTCCCTGCCTCTAAGAAAATAATTTATCTTTGAAGGGAGATTTCCAGACTACTTTTCAGTGCTGTTCACTAAATTCTCTTCTACTGCAGCAAGACTTTTCCAAGGTACAATACAGAACTTCTCACTGTAGTCAGAAATACAGTGTAATACAGTAAAACTGTCATTCTGTCAAGTTATGCCAGCTTGGTCAATGAGTGGTGCTTTTCTAGAGTTTTTTCTAGCTATTCAAGCTAGGACATCAGCAGCCATACTTGCTGCCTTCTCCTTAATCATAGTTAGAAGATGTAATCAGAACTTGATTTATTCTGGTGGGGGTTTTGGTTCTGAACCTTGTAGAGAAAGGTCTCTGTTATCCCTTCCATGTGGATTGGGAAGAGGGGAAGGTTATTAGATAGCTACAGGATATTTATGCTGACAATTCTGCTCACAGCTTATTCTGATCACAGGGTTCTTTTCAGTGTCATGTCAGTTAACACAATTCTTGAACTGCCTTTTTAAGCCTTAGACTATTTTCATAGACTTGGTAACAGTGAATTAAAAAGTCATCCACAAACACTACTGTCTTCAGGAAAACTAATATAGTTGGTATCTGGTTTCACAGCATCAACTGAATAGAACAAGAAGTCTGGAAATATGGTTGGTTATTTATTCCATTTATTATTATTTATTGTAAGTGGCTCTTAAATTTCTACTCTTAGCCAATTTGGCCCTTGATTTATCTGATGACTCTAGTACCGTTATAGCAGGAAAGGTTGATTTCAGTGAGGAAAAGCCAGACTATATATTGAGATTATTCTATTGATTAAAATACTGAAAATGGAAGTGTTAGAAAATCAATCTTTAGATTTGATCCTTAAATTTGTACAGATTGACAAGCTGCTGACATTGCTGACATCCAAGTACCCCAAGTGTTATTGCAACAGTGTCCGTTTGCATGCTGTAATCCCTATAAAGATATAAATTATACCACCCTCTTGAAGAAACTTTCTGAGGAGTTTTACAAGTAATTTCATGAATGATAGGACAGTTGGTCTTGGAAGTAATGGTCTTGGCTCAAGGGAATTAAATGTATCTCTTTCCAATTGCTTTCTTAGTCTTGAAAATCAGCTCATGTCATTTCTAGTTTTGTCTCAAGTTCAGCTCACAATCACAGAAACACATAAGGATACTTAGTCTATTAAAGACTGAGGCAAAGGCGGCATTAAGTACTTCAGCCTTTTCCTCATCCTTGGTGACAATGTTCCTCCCCATGTCCAATAAGTGATGGAGATTCTCCTTGGCTCTCTTTCTGTTAATATATTTGTAAAAATATTTTTTGTTATCCCTTACGACTGTGGCCAGATTGAGTTCTAGCTCGGCTTTTGACTTTGTAATTTTCTCTCTGCTTGACCTAACGAGATCCCTGTACTCTTCTTGAGTTGCCTGCCCTTTCTTCTAAAGGTGATAAACTCTCCTTTTTTTCCTGAGTCCCAGCAAAAGCTCCCTGTTCAGCCAGGCTGGTCATCTTCCCCACCAGCTCATCTTATGGCACAAGCCTGCTCCCGTGTCTTTAAGATTTCCTTCTTGAAGACTGTCCAGCCTTCCTGGACCCGTTTGCCCTTCAGGACTGTCTCCGAAGGGACTCTCTCAACCAATGTCCTGGACAGGCCAAAATCTGGCCTCCAGAAGTCCATGGTAGCAGTTTTGCTGACCTCCCTCCTTACTTCACCAAGAATCGAGAATCCTATCGTTTCATGGTTGCTCCATGGCCTCCGACCATCACATCTCCCACCAGT